>NC_061857.1:29345356-29355356 GCF_019202785.1 Penaeus chinensis
CAGTCAAATTCTTTAGCCATTCTAAATCCAGACACTCCAATCTCTAGCTCTCCTCCTCGCCTACCCATCGCAACAGACAATCTAAACATTCCACCCCATCTTCTACCACATCCTCCCCTACACCTACCTCTTCCTCTGTAGCTCAGATGTCGCCCCCTCTTCTGAAAAGTTTTTCTTATGAGGGGAAGACCTCCCCAACCAACTCCCTTTCAGACACCCATGAGGACATTCCAAATTTTCTAATCAGGACCCAAAAGACATGTCCAGCCATCATCTACACACAAATCTCTCTTATCATTCCCTCTACACTGAAAGCAACTGCTGACATCCATCCTCCCCCTTAACATGTTCCCTCACAACCCTTCCTCCCACTCCCTCTCAAATCCCCTGCCCTGCTCCATCTCCACCAGCACCCTTCCTTCCCTTCATTCCTTCTGCTCCCTCATGGACACACAATGAACAATGCCCATCCTCTGTCTTATTTCCCGAGTCTTCTTCTACTTCTTGCGACACCCAATTTACCCTATCACTTATTGTTTGTTTCAAGGTATCTCTTCTATGCTGAAATATTCAAGGTTTCCACTCTCACAGTCCTGTAACCTCTTTTTGATCTAAGTGCCCTTAACAGCCCCTTTTATCTTTGGCTAATTCTTGCCTTACCCCATTTACTCAGCCTCTTTACCCTTTTTCTATACCATACACACCTTTTGACACATAACACATTTAATTATCAACTCAATTGCACCCTCTTTACCTTTTCATTCCTGTTCCTTCATTAGCTCAGTGTCTGTCAATAACAATTCAAACTAGTATTGGAGACCACAATATTTTCATACAGCCATACACCTACTTGTAAATGACAAAAATGCATCCAAGTAAACTGTTAAATACTGCTTTTAAAACACCTAGGATGTAAACATTTGCCAACATCCATCTGGCAGCCTATCCCATTAATTGTGTTTGGTATTCAGTAACATTTTTGAAGATAAATCACTGCTTGAAATTGCACAATAATGCCAATACATGTGTGGTAACATATCCTACATCACATACTGCATAGCATAAAATGTGTATATAATGAGGCACATATTTCACGGCCACAAATACCAACCCTACTGTAATGTTGTACCTGTGTAATGTTTGATTTTGGGAGAGGCATCAAGATATGACTTTACAAACAAACAAACATATAACAGTTTGCCAATTATGTGGAATGTTGCTAGATTGTACCAATGTTTTAGTGTGTGATAGTGCATGGAAGCGAGTGTAATGTAAAGTATCTGTATTGGCCCGGGTCAGAATACGCTCTACAGGTATTCATATATCATGAAGTGCAGCAGAAACACTCAAATTGACTTGCCTGTAGAGTCCAAGGCATAGCATGTTGCTATGCAGGGCAAGGCAAAAGAGTTCTCCATATGTTCCTCTATTATTGATTGTCTCATACTTTGCATCTAGAGGATCTAGTAGTCGTACTTGAACCTGATCATAACTGATGAGCGAAAACAGTCAATGAGAAAATACAAATTTACCAACTGTTAATTTATTGATACTAGTTGTTATATTAGAAATATCACTTGCATCTTACTGTTATCGGGGGATACTGAAAACAGAACACTGTCTTACCCAACCCAACTTTGTTCCACAAGAGATTCATGTGATAGTCCACCTTGCAGGAGTGTGCACGCAAAACGGAGGACATCTGGTCTGCTATAGTTCTGATAAATCAAATAATTAATCATAAACGTTAATTTGGGTTAAAGATAATAGAAAGGTCAATAAAAAATTTCAGTACACATACATCACTGACATAAAAAAACAAAAAAACTTAAGGATACGTTTCAAAAGAACCCTACCAAATATGCAAAGGAGTGACAGAGTGCAGGAGGAATTGTCCATCCTATGGCCACTGCAAGGGTGTCATTGGCAGATGTCATCGGCTCATCAGTGACATGGCTCACTAGAACAGGAAGCCTCTTACAGAAGTTGCAAAGTCTGTTCACTGTGGGAGCACCGCCAAACACTGTAAAATATTTTTGGATAGTAAAACAAGAATCAATGTACTGTCCTTTCTGGGTTAAGTTTAAAAATAATGTGTAACATCACAAGTTCCCTGAAGAATCAATTGTACTCACTCATAGCTGCCTTGTTCTTGGTGCGAACTAACTGACTTGAAGTCGCCTTCAGCACTTCAAATGCGAAGTTGAAATTTGAATCTAGTTTCTCTGGTCCTGCATTGAGGAGGACACACATCTGGCAAGAGGCCAGTTTCACAACCTCTAGGGTTTCTTTGGCCCATGGATAACCCTGCACAAAATTATTTTAATTTATTTTGCTCCTCCATTACAACAGCAGAGAAATACAATATGGAAATGGAAAAAACAAAAAAATGGAGTAACTTCAAAGTTAATGAATAATGACAAACCTCATGAGATGCACATATTTTCATGCATATGTCTAGAATGACCTCTCCACTCAGGAACCAGCATGAGTAAAAAGAACGAATCTAAATTCTGCAGAAGGCGAACCATAAGGCACTACTATTGCAACCATCAAAAGCTGCTGGATAACTCACATCAGCAAAGTAAATCTCAGGGATTCCCCGTAACTGGACCCATTCTTTCCTCAGGTAGTCGAGTGGTCCTATGATGATGATCCTATGGAGGTGAGAAGGATGGACACAATTGGACCTCAAAGGTTGGCATAGGTTCTCGAGTCCACTGGCTGGCGAATCTTGATTGGCTATGATGAAGACAACTACATGGCCGTGTAAATCAAAAGCCTTCAGCTCGTCTTGTGTCTTGACAAGAAGAAAAAATTGAATGGAAAACAAATCAGTTGCAGACCACAAACGATATCTACAGGTTATACGAAACACAATCAAAGGATATGCTTATTAAGAACCAGCTAAGACATTACCTTTATGAACTCATCAAACTTTTTCTCAGAGGAGCCAACAAAATTCTCATCTACTGTCTGTAAAGGTCTTGCAGGACCAGCATCTGAAGCACAGACTGAGGTCCTGTAGAGAAAATACAACGGTTTAGTAAGTATTCATACCTGTTCAATTTTGAAAATCATGTATTTTACAAGACCTAATTGACTGTCCTTTATAACAAAAATCACACAAATCATAATCATTCCACATGATTCTCTGAAAAAGAAGAAAACCAAAAACAAAAAAAATACATACTTGTCACAATCCTGGGCCTTAACTTTCATCTTTCTCTTTTCTGTAAAGATAAAAGAGAGCAAAAGTGTGGAGAAAAATGACATTACTTAATGGAAAATGTCCTTTTTAACAACAAACTTGCAGAATTAAAAACAAACTGGAAATACTTATGCACAAATACTTACCAGTCTTATCACATTTACAAGGGCCATCAAACAGTCTTTCCTCATCCTGACTGCACAAGGAACAATGTACCGAAGCTCTAAAAAGAAAGAAAATGTGGAGCATTTTGTAAGTCCTTAGAACTTTTGCAATAAAAAAGAAAAATGAACTTGAAAAATTCAAATTATTTAGTAACAACAGCCATGGAGAGAATATATGGTGAAGTGCATTTACATTCACCTTTCATTACAGAACAACCAAAATCTATTGTTAGAAAAGAGAGGAAGGGAGAATGAGAGAGAGAGGGAGAGACAAATAGAGATGGGCAGAAAATAAGAGACGAAAAGAGAAAGAGGGAGAGAGAGGAGGGAAAGAGAAAATGAGAGAAAACAAAGAGAGGAGATAGAGTGGCAGACGGGGAGAGAGGGAGAAAGGGGGAGAAAAAGAGTAGATAGATAGAGAGGGAAGAGAGAAAAGTTGACATCTAGACATTTTACTCTCTTGGTAGCTATGACCTGGCAGCACGATCCGTGGCCACCACCCTGTTCACAGCCTCGTCGTAGGAAGTGAACCACCGTCAGAACAACAGGCCTCCTTCAAGCAACCTTCCCTACATCGTTGTGACACTTTGCAATTACTTATTCTTTGTCCCCCCCCTTTTTTCTTTTCATTTTTTTCAATCCCTCATCTCCTACTGGGCATGTGACTCCACTCTCGATGGATCTGTAGAGATCTCTGCTCTGGGCGAAGACACCGACCAGCCTCCCTGAGCAGGACATGTGCCTCCCTCCCCTCATCAGCAAGCAAAATTCGAATCTAGCTGGAGACTGGACCACCATAACTGACCCCTCTCTTACTGTCATTATAACAAATAGCTCTTCTACCACTGCAATAATCTAGTTATGCTTGTTGATATTCAACACTCAACTGCCCAGCCTGCGGGCATCACTGGAATTTCCCAAAGAAGTGGTGTAGCACGTGTGGGAGAGGGAAAGAACCCCAAATGCATCCCCTGCAACACCGTGAATTGCCCCAGTGTTTGCTATGCTGCTTGCTGAGTAAATGGAAATATTGTGGCAACTCTTAGAAACTCAGCCAAGATATCAGAATCATTTGAATTTATTTCTACAAACTTTCTCTTTTGCTAGTGACACTAATATAACAAATAAAACCAATAGTATATGTCTGGAAAGGGAGGCCCTTCTCAACACGAATAAAAAACTTATAGAAGTAATACAGCTCTTGGTTGGAACCACAGGAGGTTCTCTAAATCTCTAGCAAGTACCAGATGTCCCTACCGAGGCATTCACAATGCGGTATCTGGCTGTGATCCAGCTGGCTACAAAACACTCAAAGCAGCACGGGAGCCCATTTGCAAACGCCCAAGGGCAAGGCAGAATTTCATATCACTGGAGACACTGGAGGTCACAGATGCACAGGAATTGTGCCGTTCATTGGTGCACAGGGCTTTAACACTGCAGAGAAGTGACAAGTAACAGTTCATCAGAAATCTGGTTGAGGAGATTGAAGGTCATTACTTTGTAAATAACCTTCACCCTGCCTACCAATCCCTGAGAAAACTGAACTCCAAGCCCTCCGTGCAGATGACTACAGCCAGTCTGTAGATGGACAGATCATCTCAGAACATATTGGGTAAAGCCTCCCGTATTTAGTCTGGACGCAAGTGGTATTATAATACCTGTGCCAGACCCACCCATCAGCGAGGAAATTCCTACCCTAACTGAGATTAGGAAGGTAATCTGAAGGATGAAAAAGCTGCAGACACATGTGATATCCCTGCTGAACTGCTAAAGGCTGGTGGTGAACCTATGGCATGGGGCTTGCATACAGTCTTGACTGCCATCTGGTAGTCTGGTTCCATTCCCCCTGGCCTGTTGAGGGGCATGGTCATCTCTTTCTGGAAGGGGAAAGGGTAGCAACTACCACGGTATCAGACTGCAATATAGCATGCAAGATTTTTTTGCCAAATTTTCTGAAACATATCCATAACTACCTACAAAGGCACCAGTGACCAGAGCAGTCTGGATACACTCCTGGTATGTCCACAACAGACCTAGAGCCTCATGTCATTGTGAAACACCATTTGCTCATGGGCTTCTTGCAGCCAACATCGACCTCAAGAAGGCATTTGACTCAGTGCAGGGCATATCGCCATGGGAGATCCTGAGACTTAGGGGAATTCCAACACGGATTATTGGTTTAATAGCAAGCCTGTATACTCGCACCAAAAGTGATGTAAAGTGTGGTGGGGGCCTGTCGAGCTTCTTCCCTGTTCACTCAGAAGTGAGGCAAGGCTAAATCCTTGCACCAACACTTTTCAACACTTGCATGGACTGCATAATGGGCACAGCTACTCTCCAAAGCCACTGTGGAGCAACGCTGGGCAATATCAAGATCACAGATCATGTTGCTATCCATGATTTTAGGGGCCTGTTAGGGGTACCTGTTCAGACAATACATATTTGCGGTGAGGGCCTGTTAGGGGAACCTGTTCAATTGATACATGCTTGCGGTGAGGACACTGAATTCAAAGAGAGCTTTACCTAACTTAGTAGCATTTTCCATGTTTCTAGGCTGTCAGACCAAGAAGTCAGTAGACGGAATGGCTGGCAGCAGGAGCCATGGACTCTTCTAACAAGAGCATTTGGATTTGGAAATTCCAATTCCAAATCAGAACACTTTATTCCATTAATTACATTGGTATTCTATTTAAATATATGGTGATTACATTGTGTAATTAGATGTTATATGTTTAACAAGATTAGACAGAACCTTAACATCAAAAGTGACAGAAATATTGTGCCTGGTTTAATGTTTAAATGCCTGATGTCACTGATATTTCTGTAGATGTTATTTCAGCTTTGTTTTAAATGTCTTTTGGTTTCAGATATGTTTAATATTTTCTGTTAGTTGGTTCCAGATCACCAGGCTTCGGATCTACACAATTCTGCATTCTGTATTTGATCTTTTGATATAATTTGAGTTATTTTCCTTGTATGGACACCTGTTATGCTAACTGTTGTCTTTATAGGTAATAGTCAATTTGGGTACTTTCCTTGTGTGATTTTATGGATAAGAATACGTGATAGTTTTAGTTTGTTTATATGTGGTGTGATGTGGGCATATTTATTTACATTTCCTAGTGCTACTCTTACTGCAAAGTTATGTAGTTTTTGTGCCCCTTGTATTTGTGTTTTGTTTGTGGAGCCCAAGATGTTTTGACAGTAATAATACTAAGTGCTAATGTTTGTATAACAGCAATTCTTTGATGTGATTTAAGTATATCAGAGTATCTCAAACGTATCTGTCTATGTGTACCTCTAGATTTTTTACTGTTGTGTTGAGTTTGATATAGCAATTTGAATTCTATACCCATATCTGTGGGTACTTTTGCTATGTTCTGATAGCTATGCTATGTTCTGATTTGCTATGTTCTGACAGCTGTCAGGAGTGTAGAGCTAGACAAAAGCCACAGTGCCAGTGTGGTGCCGTTAGACACAGAGGGAACCTTCAGCCATGTGTGGCACAGAGCACTGGTAGAGAAACTACTTGTATTGGCAGTGACAGTGCACTGTTGATCTTACTCAGGAACTAACTGAGTAAGTAAACATCAGCACAACATGCTAGCTCAGAAGGGGTTCCACAGGAAAGCAATTCTAGGACCACTCATGTGGAACATCAGAGTGACCTGCTAAATCTCCTACCTGAAACTGAAGTCTTTGCACACTTGACAATCTCTGCTAGTTACGGAAGAAAAAATGAGACTAGTCACTGAAACAATCAATGGCAGACTTGCAGGCCTTGTAGTGTGGGTAGGTGGCAGGTCCTTGGTATCACATATGACAAAAAGCTGACCTTCCAAACTCAAAGAAAATACGGTAAGGAAAGCACCCAGGAAACTTCATGAAGAATACTGTGGTTTTTAAATGCCATAGGGAATGAAACCTTGTACAAGGCTCAGATCCACTCTACAATGGAGAATTCAACTCTTGCTTGGGCAGCTGCAGCCAAGAGTCACCTCACCCTATTTCACAAGATTCCGTCATGAGCAGAGAAAAATATTCAAGATGGTCTACAAAGTCTCCAGAACAGTATGAGTGTGGGAGGGTTCAGCAGTTTAAAAGAGAGCAGCCCTAAAAGTGTCTCATATACAACACCACGTCCACCAGTCCAACAGAATTAAACAAGTGAAATGAAATGAAACAAGTCTGGTTAGGCTCTAAGATAGCTTATAGTATTTAGCAAGAAAAAAATGGAATAAGATACCCACATTCATCCACATCATAATCTTGTTAACAAAGTATAATAAGAAGCAAAAGAAAAAGAGAGAGGAGAGAGTGAGAAAGAAAAGGAGAGAGAGAAATACCCACCTTTGAAGAATCTCAATTTCCCGAGTGCAAAAATATCCCACAGTATTTTCTGGGATGACAAAATATGCATTGCTAGGATATACAATGATCTTGCTACTATGGCCCTCATCAGTTTTGATGCCTAAAAGGATGAGCCCCAACTTCTTGAAGCATAATCTGTTGAGAGTTAAGGGAAAATGAAATATACATGTCTTATTTTTCTGATGTCAGTGTCCATTATATAGATACAAAATTATCATTCCTAAATAATACTTACTCAACAGCCTCATGCAATGTCAGGCTTTCAAAAGAGACCATAATGGGTAGTGTAGACAAAAGAGCTTCTGCCAAAGTTGTACTCTTTCTCCCAGATGAAGTCATGGGTCTGCTGGAAATACAGCATTCAATTAAGTGATACAAGTTTCAAGCTTCACTAACCCAATATATCAATAGCCCTTAGGAGGACTTATTACTAACAAAAACATCACTGAACTTAGATTATCAGATGTACGTACATTGCCCATGTCTTCTGCCATATCTGGCAAAATAAGGTTTGCCAGTAATGTGGAGAATCCAGGGACGAGACATGAATAGCCCATCAGTCTAAGTTTAAACTCTGCATAGCAGAAGACACTCAGATTGCGTTCTGGTCTTGACTGGAGAAGCTCATCAAAGAGTTTCTGTAAAATATAAATCCAACATATGAATCTAAAATATTCATGTAAATCAGAATTATCAAATGAACTTAGTCTCACAGGTACCAACTGGTATGTGAAAGCGACCTTGCTCTTGCACTGCAGTAATTCCAGATGAACTGGAGAAGTAGTGGAATGCGAGGCATGCAAAGCCAAGCAGATGTTTCTGAAATCTTCCCCTTCTTGGTCCACACCCTTTGGGTTTGGAAGGAAAATACATGCACAGGCTTCATGAATCTGGAAAGAAAATGGGCAAGTTCAAGTCCTTTACACTAGACAACACTGAGAAAATACTAATAAAGTAAAATTGAATGGAAGGGGTCAATCTTCCTTCAAGTCTGAACAGGAGTAAAGTAAACATGATTACCGCAACAAGTTGTCGACCATCTTGAACCAGGCCTCGAACAGGACGCAAGCCTAGGAATGATGGGAAGGGGTCTTCGTCGTCCTTGCACGGAGTACAACTGCAAATATGTTGAATTAAATACCAAAGATATGGTGTCACATTGATCAACAATGACACTAGGGATTAAATATGTCTTATTCAAAGCAAGAAATTACAAAGAGTATTAGACTGATGATGAAAGAGGGAGAAAAAATTAGAGCTGGATTCACTTGATGCTCTCTTAGGATTGCGCCTTCGGCTGCAGCAATAAGGCGTTCATGCAACTTCCTTGGTGCGGTCGATAGCCGATTCAATAGTAGCACAGCAGATTGAACACAAAGAGCATGGTTGTACTCGATACAATCCCAACCTTCCTAACTTTTCCCTGGACTCTTTTTCTATATTTCTGATTTGGCTTAAGTTTTGTTGTCTATTGTCCGGATCATGTCAGATGTACGTCACAGCACAACAAAATTAGGGGGAAAGCCATAAGGAGTTTGGTGGGGGGGGGGGGGGTATTTTGAACTTAGACAAAGACAAGTAAACCTCCACCTTACCTTTTACAGCAAGTATAGTTATAGAATGGTTCCCATATTTGACGTTAATCATCACTACAGTCTACAAGCTCTAAGTTGGACAAATGCTTTGACAGTCTGTTGTCTGCGAGTGACTATAGCCACAACAATCGCTTTACACAGAGCTACTTTCATTGCTGTCAGTATCACAAACCAATTTCTTGGGAGCACAATCTACCAATAAAACATAGTTACTGTTTGAGTAACAACTGACAAAGTTTTCTGAATTAATTTGAACAGATCATTAGGGAACTCACAAAACATTTTCAAATCAAAATGTTCTATTATTTCCTCAATCATGAATTAAGGTTTTTATTGTGTCTAAATCAGAAAAAAAACAAAAACATATTTAACCACAAAATTGTAGATTATAATTGTAGGCTTGAAACAAGGCTTGCGTCCCAGAGTTCAACAATCTATTTTTTGTTTTCTTCTGTTAAGATAATTCTTATAAATATTATATATACCTTATGTTTATATATATATATATATATATATATATATATATATATATATATATATATACATACACACACACACACACATTATATTATATGTGTATATATACTATCCATATTTATTATATATATACATATATTATGTATACATTATACATATATATATATATATATATATATATA
>NC_061857.1:29360356-29362856 GCF_019202785.1 Penaeus chinensis
CAACTTCCCTGTCTATCCAGCGTGTTACAAAGGAGCGGATCTTCTGAGTGTCCAGTGAGCCACAGAACACAATATGCCTGATGAGAGGTAATCAGGGGGAAATTTAAAAAAAAACTACAGCAAAGAAATAAAAAGGGAAGTATGAAGACAAAGGCAACTTGGCTCTCTGTCAGCCTTCCTCCCCACTTTTTTATCAGCAGGATTTTCAGTTTATTTCACATTTATCCTGAATAAAGAAACAGGAAGCAAACTAGATAGACACTGACCTGCCAGCCAATATCGGTGTATATGGCATGAAGTCTGGTGGCAGTTTGCCGATCATCATCACCAACTCAGGTATATATGTTGCATACAAAACCTACAATAAAGCATCAAATAAGAGAGCATCCTGTGTCTTCTTCACACTTTATATCCTAGTCACAATTGCATAAGACATATAAAATCATTTATATGGTATTAGATTTTTGTGAAATGTGAAGAGGAGTCATCTAACCTACCAGAGTAAAGAATATGGATATTGTGAGGAAACATCTGCCAAGTGTCGTCTTGCACGAGACGTCACCGTAGCCAACAGTAGTTAGTGTTATCACTGCGAAGTAGAGCCAAGTTCCGAAGGTCAAGTCATGCGGTTTCTCCAGAGAAGTTGGGTCGCCAAGACCCTCATTCTGCAATTCATTCATGTGTGCTGCTTACATGCACAGAGTTGGTTATGCACACCTGCACTTTATTTCTGCAGTATATACATTGATATCAGATATATCAAAAACTAAAATGACCTTTTCTGCAAAAGTATTCATATCCTTACTTACTAAATGTATGAGCCCAGCCATCACAAACCAAGCAGTTAGAACCTTGGACAGGGACTTCGTGATGAGAATCCCACGGGATATCTCACCAGAGCCTCCAATTTCTGGGATCTTCAGTAAGAAGATGCTCCTCATGAACTGCGGACCTGTAATTTTCATAGTAGCGAGTCAGCCACAGTTTATTTTCAATATAACCTGTCATCGTGGCAAGGGTTGGTATTAATGCAACCCTTACCACATATATCATTAAGGTCATTTATATATTGCGAGTGTTTATACACAAAACTTGCAAGTATAGCCACACTACTATACTTAACAATTATACCATTAATTCTCTCCAAATACAAACTAAAAGCCCACACATACCAATGAATGACCTCCCAAGAATCACTCCAAAGATGGCTGGTGGTATAGTGCAGTAATCTGCAATGGTGTAACAGGATAACAGGAAACTCCTCACATTTTCTGCTAAAGCCATCTGGAAATATAAGTGGACCAAGCTCATCCTCCTACTTAATTCAGATCTAGTAATGACTTTGCCTTAAGGAACTATTACAGACTTAGCAGTATATGTATGAAAACTGTTCTTACACACTTACTGAAAATTTGTAAGCAAGGATAAACAGTTTTCCCTGTTATTTGGAATCTGCATATATACTGCTAACAGAATAGGGGAATGCTGAGTGTAAACAATATCAATCATTAAGGGTAACTACTCACCCTTAAGAAGAATGAGCCTAGGAAGCACAAATTCAGGGCCAAGTCAACAATCTGGAAGGCATTTTCTGCAAGGGGCAGGCAGTTCTCAAAGAGTTGACTGCAGAGTGAAAGGGATGGATTAGTTCACAAAAAAAAAAAAAAAAGTTTATCATGTGACGTGATTCTATTTTGCAATATGTAAATTTACATTAGTGAATAAAAAAACAAAAATAATAATAATAATATCTGTACTCACTACAGCTGATCCTCTACAATGAAGGCACACAGGGAGACAATGTTGAGGACGACTTCCAAAAGCAGCTGTTGAACATGGAAGTTGCATTAGTGCTACTTGTATTTATATTATATACATATTATACATACATACATACATACATACATACATACATACATACATACATACATACATACATACATATATATATATAAAAATGTATATATATATATATATATATATATATATATATATATATATATATCATATGTCATATATAATTATGTTATACACGTGTATATCAAATCTATATATATTTATATTATATGTCTATACTTATGTTACATATATAATATAAATATATATATAAATATATATAATATAAATATATATAGATATTTATATAAATTTATATTATACATACAAACATATATATATATACATATATATTATAAGTCATATATAATTATGTTATACATATGTATAATATATCTAAATATATTTACATTATATACATTTGTATATAAATATATATATATATATATATATATATATATATATATATATATATAGTGTTTCTATTAAGTATGTTATATATTATATAATATATGTATTATATATTATATATATGATATATAGATAAAATATATTAAATATATAAAAAAAATATATAATAGATATGTATATTATATATATATACATGTATATGTGTATAAATATATATATATATATATATATATATATCTATATATGAATATAA
>NC_061857.1:29367856-29372856 GCF_019202785.1 Penaeus chinensis
AGGAGGAAGGAAGGGAGGAGTGAAGAAGGGAGGAGGAAGGAAGGGAGTGAAGGAGGAAGGAAGGGAGGGAGGGAGGGAGGAGGGAGGAAGGGAGTGCGGAAGGGAGTGAGGGAGGAAAGGAGGAAGGAGGAAGTGAGTGATGGTGGAAGGGAGGAAAGACGAAGGGAAGAAGGGAGGGAGAGAGGGAGGGAGGGAGGAAGGGAGTGAGGGAGAGAGGGAGGAAGGGAGTGAGGGAGAGAGGGAGGAGGGAGGGAGGAGCGAAGGCCTCACGAGGAGCCGCACGCGGCCGCTTCCCTCGCCGCCACCGCAGCAGGCCTCCCGCCACCCCGCGGCGCGCCCTCTTCCGCCACGCCTTCGGCAGCAGCAGAAGCGCGGCGATCCACGATAGGGCGTAGGACGAGAAGATGACCTTCAGGAAGAGCAGGTACTCCCTGGACGGACAAGAACTGACCGGCAGCTTGATATTCATCTCGTCCGGGAATCAGAGTGGCCGGCGCGGGCGTTTCCCGCCTTTAAATACTCGAGAACCGACCAATCACGTGCCGCGATGCACGAAGGCCGACCAATCACGCGCCGTTACGGAGGAAAAGCCGACCAATCACGCGCCGCTACGGAGGAAAAGCCGACCAATCACGCGCCGCTACGGAGGAAAAGCCGACCAATCACGCGCCGTGGCGGAGGAAGCGGAGGAGGGAGGTGGAGGGGCAGGGAGGGACATTTATTACTTGTGAATATATGTGTGTGTGTTGGTGTGGGTGTGTTTATATTTATATACATATATGCATAATTATAAATGCATATATATACCTGTATGCATATATATATATATATATATATATATATATATATATATTTATATACATATAAATTCAGAGAGGCCTATGTCCTGCAGTGGAATGAATGGCCGTTAATTTTTTTTATTTTTTATAAACATATATGCATATAAATATAATTATATACATATTTGTAATATTCATATGTCTATACAAACACACACAAATATATATATATATATATATATATATATATATGTGTGTGTGTGTGTGTGTGTATATGTATATATATATTATATATATATATATATATATATATATATATATACGGTCATGTACATACATTGTCCCTTTATTTAATATAATTTTTATTCCAAAGGTTACATGGTCTGTAAAATATAGGTTATTTTGTTAACCTTACATATGCTAAAATTTTCCATTAAAGGTAAAATTATCTAAACCTTAATACAGATATTTATAAATCCACTTTGATAAAAGAGAAGTAGGTCTAACTAAAAAGTTATAAGTGGAAATTACTTAGCCTTGTTCATATTTATCTCCAAGCATTCACTACTGCCTTGAACAGCTGTAATGCGTCGAGATAAAGCAGGCTTGTTTGTACTGAGTAGATGTTCTTTAACAGAATAATTAGTCAGTTTGTTTGCTAGATTTTTTTTTTTTTTCAAATATTTTGCCTACGGAGGAGAGGAGTGAAATTGGGCGATAGTTATTTGGATCCAATATGCACTTCTTTTTGTGTACTGCAACAGTGTTTGCTTTCTTCCAAATATTAGGCCATTTACTGTACCTCAGACATGTTTTGAAAAGTGAGGCAAGAGGAGCAGCCAGCTGCCTAGCGCACCTGTGAAGTGTGTGAGGACTGACTTTATCGGGTCCAATGGCCTTATGGACAGCACCCTTATTTAGACGCTGCCTGACTTCTGCTTCAGTGATCACGAAAGAGCTGAGCTTCGAGTGAGTCACGAGAGACAGACTAGAAGGTCGGTCAGGGTCATGTACTCGCATCTTTTCGGAGAAGAGCGAAGCCAGGAGTTCAGCCTTCTCTCAGCTGGAGGTTGCAGCTGACCCATCAGGCTTGCTGAGGGGGGGGATGCAGTCGTCAGGGAGAAAATCCTTGTCGCTGTTTGATGCAGCTCCATCAGGCTTTACTTCCCACGAACGACCAGTGAGTTTTAACCGGAGGTCCTCCTTCCATCGATTAATTGCCCATTTTTGGAGTTTTCATTCTCCTGCAAGCCGTAGCATGAACATCTTTATTTTTCTGTGTGGGTTCCAGGCTCTTGTCAGATGCCATTCTACAACTGTAGCCATGGCTGATCCGTGGATTTTGTCTTGTATGTCTTGTTAATTACACACATTGCTTGCAGGCTGACTAGTACTCTGGTAAGGGCCAGTGCTTGTTTGTCAACAGTGCCAATGAGAATGTCTTCCTAGGGTGCTTCAGATAATGCAAGACACATGCCTAGCCAGTCTGCCTTTTCCCTTGGCCGGATTGTATGGGATAGTTTTCTCTCGCGTAGCTTTTAGGCTGATCTTGCTCAATACTGCGAAGTGATCAGAGGAGCCAACTGTGCCCAGGGAAGAACAACTGACGTCTGATTCAGCCAGATCAGTAATCACAGGGTCAAGGGATGAGCCTGATATGTGGGTTGGGAAATGAACAGGATTTGTGAGCCTGAATGTAGTGAGGACCTCTTCAGATGATCTTTCAACCAAGTGTTGGTTCAGATCCCCTTTGTATTAATATGTTTTTACAAGAGTATGCATGGAGAATATTATCCAGGTTGGCTTGAAGATAAACAAGTGGATCAGAGCCTTGCCACTGGGAACTGGTTCACGTGTTTGGCCAGATTTTGAAAAACATGAGTTCGAGATGATCTGCTACATCTATCTCAAGTGGTTGTACATGGAGTACTCTTCGAAAGCAGACAGCGATGCCTCCAAAAGTACCATGTATTTTGTCACGTCTGTGCCACCTAGAGTAACCACCGACCCTCCCAAAAATCTCAGGTACTGTGGAGTTCAAGAAAGTTTCTACAGCAGCAATAATGTCAGGTTGATGTGGGATTACGTGGCTGTGTGTGAGGTCTCCCACGTTCGTTTGGAAGCCTCTAACATTAGCGGAGAGGATGCACAGGTGGGCCATTCCTCTGTGGTTGCGAGGCATAGTACCTGGGACCTTGCAGAAAAATAGTGGTTTGTTGGTTGGGTGGCTGAATGGCTGGTGTTGGCCAGCCGTTGTCTTGCAAGGAAAGATGTGAATTCTGTGGAGTGAATGGCATCAAGTGCTTCTGTATTGCTTGCACCAAGATAGCATTATTTTGACGCTGCTCTGCAGCAAAGTATTGGAAGAGGCGTTCTTGTCTTTTCATTTGACACTCAGATATAAGATGTCTTCTACGATGGCAATATTCACATTCTTTGATTCTAAGGCACTTGTTTTTGACCCCTGATTTTAAAATACCTGCAGTAAAGAGTCTGCCTGTTAGATCTCTGCTGTCGATTATGAGTGATCGTTTGGGGGTTATGGGGCCTCTGTTCATGTTGGGTGTGAACCTGTGCTTGGATCGGTTTGGTTTGGCCTGATCTGTCTGAGGTGGAGTTGTTGTAGGCAGGTGGCTGTTTCGGATTGTCAAGCTGAGGCAATGACAGCTGATGTGGCAGTTGCAGCTTTTAAGATGAGGTTGACTGTGGGTGTGACTGATGTTGAGGTATTTGTGATGAGGTTGCCTGATAACCAGTAGCCTGGTCAATTTTGTCTGTACTGGCTATGATTTCAAGCTTAACTGCACTGATAATAGTTGCAGCAATAAGGTTGTTGTAAAAGTTGACGATAGAAACAGCAGCGTCCCGTCCACGTGCTACTTCCGGAGCTGGGTTACTAGGGAACTTTAGCAAGAATTTTTTGGGCCACATCTGCTCTGAGTTGCAAGATTGTTTTACGAGCTCTCGAGGTTCAAGCTGGAACAGTTCTTTCTCCTCGCTGGTATTTGTCCCACTGTCTTCCTCAGAGATTGGTTCATCCTCAATGGAGAGGACTACCGCTTCGATACCGAGGGTAAACCGCAGGTTTTGGGTGCCAGAGCAATCGAGCACCTGGTTGTTGTCAAGACATCCAGATACTCTGGATCTGAGCACTTGGCTGACGGCTTACTGATGGCAATTTGCCACAGACACAGCACTACTCTCGTGGCTCGTATCCAGACAGCCGAACACTACAAACTTGTCGTCTCGATTCTGACATAATGTAACTTCAGACTTAGTCACATTCTCCCACACAGAATGCGTAAACACAGCTAAATGAATCGGCCTTGAAAGTTTATGTGCCTAAAATGTTAATTAAAATTGCTAATACTTAAAAGGAATATAATTATAAATAAATAAATATATATATATATATATTATATATATTATATATATATTATATTTTATATATATATATATGTAAAACCATGACTGCACGAACAGAGTCACTGGTTAAAAACAGGCCGCCCACATTTATGAATATTAAATGGGATCTTATAGGAGTCTGTGAGGTTAGAAGATTAGGCGAAGAACAGAAGATGCTAAGTGATGGACACGTGCTCTATTGGAGAGGTAAACCCCAGGGTAGCAAGCAGGAATCAGGGGTAGGTTTAGAAAAGAACATCGTGGAATTCTATAGTATAAGCAAAATAATGGCTTCAGTTACAATAAAACTAAACAATAGGTACAACTTACAGATTCTTCAAGTCTATGCTCCAACCTGCAGCCACAGTTATGAAGAAATAAAAAGCTTCTGTGAAGATGTTAATTTAGCCAGCGAGAGAATATAAACCCATTTCACAATAATCACGGGAGACTTCAATGCCAAAATAGGTAAAAAGACAGAAGGAGAAACCGTAGTGGGGAATCGCGGAATAGGCGCTAGGAATGAGAGGGGACAAATGCTAGTCGATTTTGCGGAGGCTCGATCACTCAATATCATGAATACATGCTTTGAAAAAAGACCAGAACAAGTGGACATGGAAGTCGCCATCTGACATCGAAAACGAAACGGGCTTCAGATTCTCAAATAAGCGCGATATAGTGAAAACAAAATATAAGTTATTAATAAAGTAAATGTTAGCAGCGACCATAGAATGGTCAGAAGCCAAATTAAATCACAACTCAGAAGGGAAAGGAATAAACTCCAACGAAAACTGCAGCCAAATTTCGCTAACTTGA
>NC_061857.1:29385356-29387856 GCF_019202785.1 Penaeus chinensis
ATTTATGTTTCATATATGTAGTATACATATATAGTTTATATATAGTATATATATGTATATATAGTATATATGTATAGTGTATATATATGTTATATATATTTAGTATACATGTAGTATATATATAGTATATATATAATATATATTATATAAATATATATATATGTATATATATAGTATATAAAGTATATATATAAATATGTATATATATACATATAGTATATATATAGTAGATATATTATTTATGTATATCTATATACATACAATATATATATAGTATATATATTATGTATTTATATATACATAAGTATATATATAGTATATATATTGTATGTATAGTATATTTATAGTATATATATAGTGAAAATATTTAAAGTATATATATTGTATATATATATATAGTATATATATAGTATACATGTATAGTACATATATAGTATATATGTATATTTATATATATAGTATATATGTATATTATATATATATATATATATATATATATATTTATATATATATATATATATAAATAATATAAAGATAGTATATATAGTATATTTATGTATAATATATATATATATATATATATATATAGTTTATATATTATAGCATATATATATAATTTATATATAGTATATATATAAGATATATATAAATAGTATATATATGTGTATATATGAAATGTATTTATGTTGACAAACGTAGAAAAGGTAGGAATGAGAAGGAATATTTTCGCAATGGAAGGGAAGTATTTGACCGGTTTCGAATATATCAAATGAAGATATGAAGATATCTCTTGTGTTGTGAAGATATTCATTCACATTCATACCTTTTCTACATGTATATATATGTTTATATATAGTGGATATATATATAGTATATATATATATATATATATATGTATATGTATATATATATATATATATATATATATATATATATATATATATATATATATATATGATTTGTATGCAGTATATATAAATGTGTATATATATATAAATATATATAGCATATATATATAGTATATATATAGTATATATATTGTATATATACAGTATATATATATATATAGTATATATATATGTAGCATATATGTATAGTATATATATTTATATAGTTATATAGTATATATATACTATGTGTGTATATATATATATATATATATATATATATATATATATATATATTCATGTAGTTATATAGTATATATATGCTAGGTGTGTGTATATATATATATATATATATATATATATATATATAGTATATAGTATATATGTATAGTATATATATATTATATATATATATAGTATATATATATATATATATATATATATATATATAGTATATATATTGTATATATATGTATATAGTATATGTATAGTATATATATATAGTATATGTATAGTAGATATATATATATATATATATATATATATATATATATATATATATATAGTGTATGTATAGTATATATATATAGTATATGTATAGTATATATATAGTATTGTATAGTATATATATATAGTATATATATAAAGTGTATATATAGTATATATATATATATATATATATATATATATATATATAGTATAAATCTATATGAAATCCCTGAATTGGAAGGTCAGGGATTTCATGAAATTACTGTTTTGATCTTTTTCGCGTGTGGATGATGTGTGGATGAGCAAGGGTCCTTAATAACATTAATAGATCTGGTGTCAAAAGGAACATCTTTCAGATTGAAACTAATTGAAAAATCCGTCATTTAGTTCCTAATAAAGACATGACAACAGGTATCTATAACATTTATTTTATATATAAGAGCATGCATTTGTTCATTCATAAGAGCATACATATATTGCTAGATCATAACTATTCATTACATTGCTATCTGGATATCTGACGGTTATTCAGTAATCAGCATTTATTTACACAGTTGACACTTCCATGGCACCGAGAGTTACATTTCACTTTAGCTTTGAGACACTTACATCTGTTGAACATTTCTTCAGACCACTACAGTTGCATCTAGTGAATCCCTGACCACCACATGGAGAATGTGCAATAACAGCTTCTCGAAGTGACATTGCAATATCCTGATTTACGTCATCTTCTGTCAGCAAACACTGGGGGCAGAGGTCAAACTGGTCTCTAGAATACTGACCCTTTAGAACACGTGACTTCACAGCGATCTTATACTGGTCCTTGTCCAGCCAGGGTTTGGGGCAGCAGTTACTACAAAGAAATATGAACCATGGATTGATCATGTCTTTTGACAGGCTTACAAAACATATCTGTCAGTGAATAACTCTAACGTCTGACTTTCCGACATTATGGATAAAAACACCCTGTTGTCAGATAAAGTTTGTTTTAACCCTTATGTGCCCTTCTTAATTTTACATGTATTTTTATAATATGGCAGCATAATATAAAAGCAAGGCTATATTGTGGTTTCTGTCACCCCTGGTCACGGCTACGTCAGCAGCCGGGGCCTGGGGTGACAGAA
>NC_061857.1:29393250-29410878 GCF_019202785.1 Penaeus chinensis
CTTTTTTGTCACCTAAAAGGAATAGAGATATATTCGTCTCATAGTTGGAACACTAAATGCTATTTAAAAAAAAAATAAAAATTTAAAAATACTCGTAATATTAGATAAAATTAACCAAAACCACATTATTAAATATAATCTTTCTTTACGAATTAAACCGCAATGGACACATAAGAAGTCGTTTTTTTCAATATTCCAGGAAGAAACCGTAAAAATTCATTGAACATTTTGCCATTTTGGAAATAGAGCAACCTGGGATGTTTTTTGGGTTTTCCTTTGGGTTTTGCTTGGTATTTGACAATATATTCTGTTCCGTATGTGATAACACATTCCGTTTAAAAACTTGTCTATAAGTATTATATTAATAATACAATTTAGTAAATATAAAAACTCACAAATTATATATTTTATAATATAAATATTATTATACCGAAAAGACCTTTGAAGATAGTCGATGAGCTGTTTAATCTTCTTTATTCGTTCTTCACTTGTTCAAGAGGGGAGTAGAGAAATCCATAACAATCGACTGTAATCGGCTCCTTCCAATTTTTCCAAAAATAATGTGGTGCGTAGAACATTAAACCCATAAAAAAAATATTATGATCAACTATAAGCAATGAATTAAACTTTTTTAAATTTCAATATTATTATCACAACAATAGTGTTGATATAAACGTATAGTCAACTGTCAATGTTGTTAATAGTTACCTGAATAAACAGCATAAAAGGTATCCATTGATAATAGCCATGGTAAATGATCGATATCCGTCCGATTGTAGTTGCCAATTCCAGGGAAATGTGTATCTAAAAATTAAAAATAAACATATAAACATTATATAATGTACTTCAAAACAGGGTAAAATAAACATTATATATATAAGAACAACTTACCTCTATCTTTATATATGCGATTCGGAATAGTAAATGTAGTATGAATCCAACAATAAGTATTGATAACCTTATCGTTCAACTTGGAATTGGTGCGATCAACAATACAGCTGAAATATATATATATTGTTATAAGATTTCATAAAATTAACCCTATATATTAATAACGATATTAATATTATTAATATAGGGTATCAATATATTATTAATTTTTATTTAATATATTATGATATAAACTTTACCTTATTGGATCACCAACAAGAGTATTTGTAGTAACGATCAAACAAAAAAAAAAGAGTGCAATAGTTGTCACTCGGTAATGTAACTTAGATATTGTATTTTCGATATCTGCATTCCGTTTTCCTTGCAATATTCCACGTAATGTTGACAGTAACCCCAAAGAAGCCATTATAATAGAATATTATTGTTTATAGAATAAAAAGAATAATAGTTATATTTCTATATTCTATTATATATATTTATTGGGTGTTATATATATATTTATAGTATTGTTTACAGATAAAGATTAAATGCCGCAGGGAGGATAATTATGGTTACAAGCATATATATATATATTTCAATTATGTTCTTTATTATATTTTTGTGATAAATGTGGTTTATTTCAACTTGTCAAATATCTATATTCCATTTTCCTTGTAGTATATTTTTTAAACATTAAAAGTCCTCTTGTTTTATTGTATAATTGAGATTAATATATATAATATCCTTTATTCATGGTATATACATATACATTTATATATATATATATTTAACTGTATAAGATATAATTTTTTCATATATTTTTTTATAATATTTATATGTCAAGGCAAATATTATTATATCGTATTCGATTATATATATATTTATATACCGAATTAAATATATAACCCCCCATATATCTTATATATATATGTTTTATATATAAATATGCCGCCCGCCGATTTCTCCTCCACTTTACCAGTCGGAGGCTATACTGAAAAAAATTATAAAGATGCTGAGATATATTCAAGAAATAAATTAATGCAACAACAAATTTCCTCATTAGTTGCTTTTGAGCCTGTCACCTATGCTTTTGTTGATATAACTAACGAAGGAATTGACGGTTGGAAATCATTAGGTATTGAAGTTGAAAGAGGACAGGCAATTACACCATTTTATAAAATAACTTATGATGTGGACAAGCTTGATTGTTCTAAATTTTCTTGTTTACCGATAGATATTCGAGATAATACTAACGGTATAGGATCATGCAACTTTAAAAAAACGCCTGCTATTGATGTAAATTTTGGATTAAAAGATAACACATATACTGCTTGTGGGGATGCCTGTTATATTCTTAATAAGAAAATAGATCCACATACTGGGCTCCCTAAAGCTAGTGGAAATTTAATGATAAAGGGGGAAAATGGTATTTGTAATTATATTAATCAAATCTACTGCTTTGGGGAACCCTTCCTCAGTCTAGACTTACTCAGTCTGGTGATATTGTAACTGGTTATAATGACACATTTGTACCTCCCTTTGATGTTGTAGACAATGGCTTGTATAATAACTTGGAAATTACTAATGCTTATTGTCAATATTTTAAGAGATGGTTTAATGATAAAGAAAAAAAATGTTATCGTAGTACATGGATGAAATTTTTACATATGGCATTTGGTACAGCTATATCTAATGTATTTTTTCCACAAAATTGTAATATGATAAAAAAATGCCAGAACTAGATTAAATATGAAAAAAATTAATCTTAAACAGCCTAATATTGAAAAAATCATAGAGCCCAATATGTCATCAATGACTTTAAAAATATATGATAATCCATTGAGCGAAAAAACAAATAGCTTCTGTCGTTGATACATTGGCATTATCCATTTTTTCAGATATCGGCGATGATAAAGTAATCATCCCTCAACATGACATGTTATATACCACTGAGAAAGCATTAGATAACAAATATTCGTCCCTTAAAAACGAAGCGATGAATCATGTGAGTCAAAGGGAAAAATGTCATTACCTTCTAATCATTTTGAAACTCTAAAAGTAACACTAACGAAAGATGTAGTAAACATTATAAAACAAAAAGAGAATAATAATAATAATAATAATAATGGCAAGAATAGTAGATATACAAATATTGAAAATATAAGAAGAAAAGCAGAAAATATAATTAGAAATATTATGGATTTTGCAGTTACATGTAAAGTGCATAAAATTAGTGACTCTGAGGCGAGGCGGTTAATGCTCTCAAAGATTTTACAGGTGTGTAAAAAAGAAAGACGTATACAATTGGCCGAAGCGCTTCAAATTATTACTTTATATTTTAAGATAAAAAATACAATCTTCCCAAATATACATCCCAATTATCACCATGATAATACTATCAAGAACCACCCGTTTTTAAAAGCGAGGATGATTAGCAATGTTTATTGACGACCGTTATAAAATTAATCAGCCGGATGAAAAATCGGCCAATATTAAGGAAAAAAAGGAAAGACCACCATATATTGTGCAAATGGTCAAGTCTATTACCGATTCTAGTAATACATCAATACGTATTACATCATTATTAGACACCTATCCGTTCAGTTCGACGATAAAAAAAAACATTAACAATATCGCATTTCATTTATGGAGTGATTTTCATGATTTAATATCACCTAAATGGGCACGATATAATGATGATTTTTCTTACGATAATAATTTTTTTGTTGTGCTTATTGTAGATAGTATTATACACAAGAGTTTATCATATATGGTTAAAATTTTGCCGAAATATTATCGAAAGACTATCGGTTCGCACAATAGAGACTCTGGCATCGAGAGGGGCACTAATGGCAGAAGATGCTTTGATGACAGTTTTTCCAGAATGGTACTCTCTACCGCTCAACGACTTGCAGTAGATTTTTTAGTCCGAGGGGCACTCATTACCGCATTAGAGATATTTGCAGAACTTGTAGCGTGGTAGCAGGAGTATTGGATGGGATTGGTATTATATTTTTGGTAGGAGGTATTTTAGGTATAATATTAGACTGGCATTGAATATGGCATGGTACGAAAATGTTATGACACCGAAACCTTAGCGTCTCATGTTAAAAATTATATAACCGCCTTTAAATCTACAACAGATTTAACCACTGGAGAAATAGCTCCGGTAACACCTAAAGAATTGATCGAGATTGCAATCAATTCAGAGACGAATAACTCGGATGAAAATGATCACAATACATCTAGTGATACCCACAAGGATGATTATGAAACTTTTTTAAATACATATTTTGATGAAAAACCACTTGTCGGGTCGAGGACTGATACGTTTTTACAAGAAGCCTATTTCGAATATCTCGGTACTAAGACTATGAACAGTTTAGGGCAACCTTTATCCAGAAGACCCAATGCAAATATTACAACTTTTTTAGATGGAGGTAAAGAAAAAATGATGAAATTATTACACACTGGATCAAAATACACCGATATGGTAAGTTATAACGCGTCACGTGTAACAGCTTATGATCTGGAAAATAAAGAAGATAAATATCATTTTACAAAATTAGAGTCATTACAAGAATCACGCAATACAGCTAAATGGACAGTGTTGGGTGCTGGTATGATATTATTAATAGGATCTTTGTTTCTCACTATTTGCATTGTTATATCCTGGTTGGATGAAATTGCAACAATTGTATTCATTACATTGTTACTCGTTTACATATTTCTATTTAGAAAATCATACCTTGCGATAATCAAGACAAAATTAGTCATTCATGATTTTATTAAAAATTCTTTATTATTCAATTTGGATGAAACAAATTTAATGAATTATAAAGATGTAGATAAATTGAAAGAAAATTCTGCCTCTATAGATATTTCTTTTCAGAATTCACTAAAACCGTATACTAATTATCTTTTAACTTGATATCATATTAAAATATAAAGAATTGTTTATAATTTCCGATGTTTATAATCTTATGAATATATCAATTCAATTGAAATATATTGTGATGGTATACGGAAAATAAATATTATATTTAGAATGAGGAATACCAACTTGCCACTTTTAGGGGGGGGGGTTAAATTATACCACCACCCCCCCCCATCGTCGATGTTCAACTGAAAAGAGAAACCATATAGTTGGTTGTTTATATATATATTTTTATTAGAAACTTGTGATTTAATAATGAATATTCCCAACTACATTATATAGGATTACAACTATATTATATATACACATCCTGGGAGAAAAAATGTAACTTGACGATGAGCATATATATATATGAAATAATTATATATCAAAATACATGGAGCTGAGGATTATATATATATATACATATATCTATTTCATTCTGATATTAGAGAAAATTACAAATATATTCAATATTGAAAAATATATATATATATTATATATATATTGCCAGTGATAGTTCAGAAAAAAAAACTACAATCATAATGGAGGACAAAAGATCTATATGTGACTATTATCAACATGAAAAAAAACCGACTAGATACATTCAACCCTAATTGTTTCAAGCAACAATTTCCTATTGACAGTCGGTTATTGGCTAAAGCTGGATTTATTAAAATCGACAACAACGATGTAAAATGTTTTCTTTGTGATTTAAGAATAGACATGAAGAATATCATAGGATCAGACGATATTATAAAGATTCACAAGAAAAGAAGCCCCGGGTGTTCATTTGCACATTGTTTATATGGTTTTGAAAATCTTGAAAATTTCAAGAAAAAAACTATTGAGCCACGGTTCTCAAATTTTCTTTCAAATGTATTCAACATTAACTAATAACGAGTATATGTCTATCATTGACTTTGTTTCGTCGTATGTCTCGATATCAACTATCGTCCTTGTATTAAGCAGGAATATTCGACAATAGAAAAAAGACTAGCAAGTTTTGAAAAGTGGCCTGATTATATTGAACAAAAACCACAAGATCTTGCCGAAGCAGGATTTTATTATAAAGGTGTGAGTGACCGTGTTTACTGTTTCTACTGTAATGTTGGTCTTTGCAATTGGCAGAAAGAAGATATACCTTGGAACGAACATGCCATGCGGATGCCATCTTGCCCCTATGTCTTTATAGAAAAAGGTATAAAATTTAGTGAAAAAATGATTGACAATATTCATTATACAAATGAAGATGATCTCTTATTGGAATTGGATATTGTTAAATATGTAGTAGGTATGGGTTATTCTATATGTATTGCTAAAAAGACTCTCAAAAATCATATTAACAAGACTGGTTGGCCCTATTTAAAAATAGAAGAATATATTGATGATATGGATCAAATGTTCGCGAAGTATCCAAAATAATGAAACCCGAACCACTAATAATCATTAAAAACAGAAGATGCATATGTTCGGTGCTTTCGATCTAAAATGGAGTCTAAGTATTTAGTTACAAGTAACGATACTTTGAATGCCACCTTACCACATGATTCTGCAACTCCGTTTATATTAGAACGGGGGTTTAAAAGTACCAATGAAAATTTGCCTCCTCCTCCTTCTTCTGTTCATTTTTCATCTAGTGTGCCTGTAAGCAACTCATCACCAGAACGAAGAAAGGAAATCATTGAAAATCTACATCTCTCGAAGCTTTTATCCGGACCAATAAACACTGAGAATCCCACATTTTTAAAAGAATTATCCGATTCAGAAAACATAAAATGTGATGTATTCACCGAGGAATGGATGAAAAATAAATCAGAAAAACATATTATGGTAAATATAAAACAGAAGAATCAAAGATATGGAATAATCCTATATGTAAATATGTGAAAATAAGAACGCAACGATAGTATTTTTACCCTGTACACATATGGTTGTTTGTAAATCATGTATTCTTAATTTGACAAATTGTCCTATATGTCAACGATTTATCAAAGTATAATGAAACCTATCACATTATAATATATTTGATTTTCAATACTAGTATTGTTTATCATTTATATATATAAAAAGTATGATAAAATATTATTTAAATAAGGATATATGAGAATATTATTTAAATAAGGATTATGAATATATAATTTGAGAAATATTAATGATAAACTATTATTTGATAGTGTGCGTGAGGATATATATATATATATATATATATATATATATTATATATATATATATATTATATAATATATATCGTCTTGATTAGAAGATATTGTGATCAAAAGAGCCAAAATGAAACCAGTTATATATAAAGGATATTTCAAGAATATTAAAGATCGATGGAAAATATTTAAATATCAACAATATTCCATTAATAAATGGCTATTACCTGTGGCTGGATTATATTACTTGTATATCTAACCACAGATATAGAATTATTTACGAACCTGATGGTGAATAATTAATAATTAACATTCATAGTTTGTAAAAAAATAAAATTATTCCTAAAGACTGAAAATATTTTTTTTAACCTTATAGATAAAAAATAAACTTGATATTGTGATACTTGACCATCAGAGGTTATTCCTAAAGAATGGAAACATTATCTTATATATCCTGTGATATTATAATATAACTTGTTGTTGATGTTGAGGATATATGGAAATATACTACTATATTATTATGTTACTTGATCATCAGAGTTTATAAAAAAATAAGATTATTCCTCAAGACCGGAAACATTATTTTTATAATATAGAAAACATTATCTTATATATATTGTGATATTATAATATAACTTGATGTTGAGGACATATGGAAATATACTACTATATTATTATGTTACTTGATCATCAGAGTTTATAAAAAAATAAGAATATTCCTCAAGACCGGAAACATTAATTTTATAATATATATATAAATATATATATTAATATATATATATATATATATATATATATTATATTTATAATATATATTATATATATTAATAGTGATCAAACATATACCGAAATATTTATATGTTACTGAGGATATATTGAGATATATTGCTATACAACGATAGAAGTGTCAATCGCTACCAGTCTGTCAAAGTGTTTTGTTATACAATTGACCGCATAGATTGTGATATTCATAATGTGTACAGAGAGAAAGATGATTATTCTTGTCATGAAGAAAACAGAAGGAATTCATTATATATACCTCAAAAATATATGCCCATCAACCGGATATTTAGAAATGATCATTATCGTCATGAAGAAAACAGAAGGGATTCATTCTATATACCTCCAGAATATATACCATCAACCGGTCACTATTGGCCAAAGCTGGATTCTGTTCCTACAATCCCACTTTGCACACTTGGGCTATATTGATAACATGCTTTTCTTGTGATTTTAACAATTGCCCCGGAAAATATCAGAAGATCAGATGACATTATAAAGATTCACAAGGAGAAAAGCCCGATGTCTGTTTGCACAAAGTTTATTTTCTCTTGAAAATATTGATAAGTTTTGTAAACCGCCTCAAATACGTAAGGCATTTCCCGATGGTTCATTATTAAAATGTGAGAAATATCGATTTGAAACATTTATCGATTGGCCGATCGATTGGATCTCTCCTAGATATTTAGCTGTTAAAGGATTCTTTTATTTTAGAAAAGAAGACTATATTACTTGTGGCATATGTGGCCAAACGATAGTAAATATTAAACATGCAACATCAAAGACATAGATAACGTAATAGGAGGACATTGCAACATATGAAAAACATACCTGATATAATATGTAGCTTTTCCATAAACTGGAAGATGGAAAGATGTATATACTCAAAGGGAAAATAATCACTTGAAAAGCATTGGTATCATGAAACATACTATTTCTTATGCAAGAAATTTCATGACAGAAGAAATGAGACTAACAAGTTTTTATAACCGGGATGAACTAAAACCAGATATAAGATCTTTTGACTGGCCTTTAGAAATTTACCAAAAACCACAAGCTCTTGCCGAAGCTGGCTTTTATTATAAAGGTGTGAGTGACCATGTTTACTGTTTTCACTGTAATGGTCATATTCGCAATTGGAGGAAAGAGGATATACCTTGGAATGAACATGCTAAATGGTATCCAGATTGTAACTATCTCCTTTTAAAGAAAGGGGTAGAATTTGTTGACAATATTCAAGATCAACTTTTATCAGAAATGAATAGCATCTCATATAATGATATTGAGATAATAAAGGAATTGGATATTGTCAAACATATAATATCTCTAGGATATAATATAGATGATGTTATATATATTTTCGTGAAACATATTAATGAGACCGGCTGGCCATATTTAAGGTTAGAACCATTTATTGATGATATAAAAAAAATAAATCCAAATATCCCTAAACCGCCAATCACATTATTTATTCTGGTGGACTAGAAAATGCATCCGGCCCCCTGATCAATAGATGCCGAGAATATGGAAAACCAAACATCTCAAGAAAACTTTACCCAATGCCGAGAATATGGAAAACCAAACATCTCAAGAAACTTTACCCAATGCCGAGAATATGGAAAACCTTCCATCTCTAGAAACTTTACCCAATGCGTGAATGTGGAAAACCAAACATATCAAGAAACATTACCCAATGCCGAGAATATGGAAAACCAAACATTTCTAGAAAACTTTACCAATGCCGTGAATATGGAAAACCTTCCATCTCTAGAAACTTTACCCAATGCCGTGAATATGGAAAACAAACATATCAAGAAAACTTTACCCAAATGCCGTGAATATGGAAAACCAAACATATCAAGAAACTTTTACCCAATGCCGTAGAATATGGAAAACCAAACATATCAAGAAACTTTACCCAATGCCGTGAATATGGAAAACCTTACATCTCTAGAATTTACCCAATGCCGTGAATATGGAAAACCAAACATATCAAGAAACATTACCAATGCCGAGAAATGGAAAACCAAACATATCAAGAAACTTACCCGAAACAGAAAATACCGATATTGGAATTTATAGATGCAAAGTATGTATGCAAAATAACGCATGTATATTATGTATTCCATGTGGAATATCGCTGCTTGTATATGTTGTAGTCTTCAGTTAAAAAATGTCCTATTTGTCAAGCAGATATTGTATATATATAGAAAAACTAATCTAAAAAATAATAATTGTATATAACATTTGTATTTATATTATTATTATACATCATATTTATCTGTATTTTTAACCACAAATATAAAATTATTTACGGTACTCATTATGAATATAAATAAAATAAGATTATTCTAAAGAGTAAAACATATTTTTTTATATTTCCTGTAAGAGAAAAAATAAAATATATTAATATTACTTGATGTTGAGGGCAATATGGAAACATATTGCTATATTATTGCGTTACATGATCATCAAAGTTTATAAAATAAGACTATTCCTAAGGACTGGAAATATTATTTTATATATATTCTATGATCTTGTAATATTACTTGATGTTGAGGGTATATGGAAATATACTGCTATATTATTGCGTTACATGATCATCAGAGTTTATAAAAATAAGACTATTCCTAAGGACTGGAAATATTATTTTATATATATATTCTATGATCTTGTAATATTACTTGATGTTGAGGGTTATGGAAATATACTGCTATATTATTGCGTTAGTTGATCATCAGAGTATATATAAAAATAAGATTATTCCTAAGGACTGGAAATATTATTTTATATATAAACTGTGATCTTATTACTTGATATTGAGGGTTATATGGAAAATACTGATATATTATTGCGTAGTTGATATCGAGTTTATGAAAATATTCCAAAGACCAGAAACTATATATATTACTGTGATCTGTGAATAATATATATATATATATCGAACATTATATAATTTATTGAGGATATATAAAATATACTGTTATATTAAATGGCCATGACAAGAAAAATAAGTCAATCGTACCAGTACGTGAAGTATTTTGTTATACAATTGGCTGCATAGATTGTGATATTCATGATGTATACTAAGGCAGATAAAGAGATGATCCGGATTACAGAAGAGGACAAGAGATTAATCCGTAATCATTTTTGTCATGAAATTACATAGAAGGAACACGTTCATCAAACAACTTAATAGAAACTGATGTACCATCAGCAGTCACTATTGGCCAAAGCTGGATTCTTCTATATTATGGGACATGTAAAATGCTTTTCTTGTGATTTAACAATTGACCCGGAAAATTCAGAAATCAGATGACATTATAAAGATTCACAAGGAGAAAAGCCCGAATGTTGTTTGCACAAAGTTTATTTTCTCTTGAAAATATTGATAAGTTTTGTAAACGCCTCAAATACGTAAGGCATTTCCAATGGTTCATTATTAGAATATGAGAAATATCGATTTGAGACATTTATCGATTGGCGATCGATTGGATATCTCCTAGAGATTTAGTGTGATGGATTTTTTTATTTGGAGAAAGGGGACCATGTTCATTGTATTTTGTAATAAAAATAGGAGACTTTGAAAAAGGTGATACAGTAAGAGAAGAACATTTACGTATCTCCCTCATTTTTCCACTTCATATTGAGAACAGGGAAATAGCAAATAAATATCTTGATATAAAGCAAAATATTGCCGAGAAACTGAAAGATGGAGATATATATATATTTCAAAGGAGGAAAACCATATACATATAAAAATAATGGTCTCTTGAAACATACTAGTTCTAGTGCAATTGATTTCACGACAAAAGAAAAGAGAGTAGAAAGCTTTCGTACTGGCCTGAAAATGTTTCATCAAAAACACAAGCTCTTGCCGAAGCTGGCTTTTATTATAAAGGTTTGAGTGGGCCATGTTCATTGTTTTCACTGTGATGGTATTATTCGCATTGGGAGGAAAGAGGATATACCTTGGAATGAACATGCTAAATGGTATCCAAATTGTAACCATCTCATTTTAGAGAAAGGAAAAGAATTTGTTAACATATCCAAGATCAATTAAACATACAACTCATATAGTAATAAGGATCAAAACTATATCAGAAATTAAACTATACCAACCATATAGTACAATGGATATAATGATGAAATTGGATATTGTCAAAAGTATATTAACTTGGGATATGAAATAGATGATATTCAAAAGACTCTCGAAAAATATTAATGAGACTGGCTGGCCATATTTAAGGTTAGAACCATTTATTGATGATGTAAAAAAATAAGTACAAATACCACTAAACACATCCATCATGAAACATCTATTAAATAAGATGGATGATGCATTATTTTATCGCTTTTATCCAGAAGCGAGTTCATCTGTGGATAACACAGAAGAAAATATGTATCCTCTGGTTTATCACTTGAAGGGATATATGAAATAAGTAAAATCCCTACATCTCAGTTGTATTTACAATAGACGACCAGATATAAAAGCTGTATCCAATGCAGGAAAAATGGAAGACATGCATCTCTAGAAGCTGTATCCAATGCAGAAATATGGAAGACCATGCATCTCTAGAAGCTGTATCCATGCAGGAAAAATGGAAGCCATGCATCTCTAGAAGCTGTATCCAATGCAGAAAATTTCCAAGATTAGAGATAATATTTGCAAAATATGTATGCACAATCACGCATGCATGATTATATTTACCATGTTTACATATGATTGCTTGTAAGATTGTACTTTACCATTGAAAAATTGTTTCCCATTTTGTAAAAATAAAATTTGTCAGATAGCAAAAGTACTATGGTATAGAATATTTGTTTTTATACAATATTCTTCGAGATATCAGCTATGATCAAGAATATTATATATTTATAATTTATTCCATTATATAAATAGATACTACTATGATGGGATATATCAAAATATTAATATATTAATAATAGATTATTTGTAAATAACAGTCAATTATTCATAAAGACTGAATTAATATATATATATATATATTATATATATATTATATATGTTATTTAAGATATATATTACTTGACTGATGTTAATGTTATTGATGTTGAGGGTATAGGGAAAAATACTGCTATATTATCACATTACTTGTTCAGCAAAGTTTATAATTAAATACAAATATTCCCAAAGAAGACCGAAAATATTATTATTCCTATAAATGTGGTGTTAAGGATATATTAATTATATTGAAGGATATATTACTTATATTGAAGGTCGTATAGATTGTGATATTCATGATGTTTACAGATGAAGAAAAAGAGATATTCCGTAATTATATTTGCATGAAATAACAGATTGCATACATTCACACGAAATACATTCGAAGAATTGGTCATAAAGTACCATCAAACTAATCAAACTATTAGTCAAAGCTGGATTCTTCTACATTAGGAAAATTAAGGTGCTTTTCTTGTTTAACAAATTGAATAGAAGGCTAAAAAGCACCAGTTGATATTATAGAGATTCCAAAAGGAGGATGGGAAAATGTCTGTTTGCGCAAAGTTTATATTCCTTTGGAAATATTTATGAGTTTGTAAACTCCCTTTAAAAAAAAAAGACTTAAGGCTTTTTTTTCGACTGAAAACATTAAAATATGAGAAATACGATTTGTTACATTTTGATTGGCCGAATCGATTGGATGTCACCTAGAGATTTAGCTGCTGAAGGATTTTATTATTTAAGAAAAAAAGACCGTGTAGCATGTGGGATTTTTGTGGATAAAAAAATAGGTGACTTTAAAAAAAGGTGAACATAAATAAGAGAAAAACATCGACGTATCTCCCCTAATTGTTTTTTTTCTTGATGATACATGGGTAGTAACAATTAACTATCCTGATACAACTGATTGTATTGCGGGTAACTGAATATATGGAATAGGAAGATAAATGTAAAAATAAACCATGTATAGATAACGATACTGGGTCCCTTTGAAACATACTGTCTCTTATGTTGAGAAGCTTTTACGACAGAGAAACAGAAAATAGCAAGCTTTAATCATCGTAACGGGCCCTGAAAGGTTTCATCAAAAACCACAAGTCTTGCCAAAAAGTGGATTTTATTATAAGGGTGTGAGTGACCATGTTCAAGGCTTAAATGTTATGGTATTTTTCCACATTGGGAGAGTAAAGAGGATATACCTTGGAATGACATGCTAAATGGTATCCAAATTTTTACTATTCCTTTTAAAGAAAGGAGTAGATTTGTTAAAAATTTCAAGATAAATTTTAAATCAGAGATTAAGCTATATAAATATTTTGATATTTTGGATATAATGATGAAATTAGACATTGTCAAATGTTATATCCATGGGCTATACTTGAGTTGATGTTAAAAATTACTCTTAAGAAACTTTATGATGAGACTGGCGGCCATACTTAAGGATGGGGAACCCATTTATTAAGGGATTTTAATAAAGTAAATATAAATACTTCTATACCACCATTTATCGTTACACGTCTATTAAATGAGATGGGTGATGCATATATTCAATCGCTTTTATTCAATAAGCGAGTTCATCTTCCTCTCTGTGAACAACACGGAAGAAAAATTATGGGAACACCTTACATCTCAAAAAACTTCCCCCAATACAGAGAATAGGGAAAAACCCTTACATCTCAAGAAACTTCCCCAATACAAGAATCCCGAGATTCAAATTATTTATGGGGGGAAGTATGTATGGACAATAGCGCACATATGGTATTTTATTCGTGTGGACATATGGTTTATTGTGTATGGTGTACTCTTCAATTATTAAACTCCCCCATGTGTCGAAAAAGGATCACACATACAGTAAAATCTATATGTCCTAAATCGAATATATATATATATTTATATATATTAATATATTATGGGAAAATTATAGTATATTATTTATTATGTAAAATTTTTGGGTTTGTTTAAAATGTTTCGAGATGTCAATATTTTATCAAGGAAAATAAAAAACAAGGTACATATTTACAATATTCCCATTTAAAAAATGGTTTTTACCTATGGCTGGATTTATTTTTTTCCTATCTGTAAGAGGGAAAAAAACAACATTGTAACTTGATGTTAAGTTAACTTGATGTTGAGGGTTTTAGGGGGAAAAAAACTGCTATATTATATGATCTCCAAGTTTTATTCCTAAAGACCAGAAATATTATTTTTTATATGTCTGTGATCATGTGAATTTAAAAATATAACGAATAAAAATATAATGCTGAGGATATATCAATTAGGGATTATTTACTTCTTATTGAATATTAAACATTATAACGAAAAATAGGGATTTTTCAATCAGAGGTTTTATTAAAAATTCATTTTGAATAAACATATAACGAAAAAATTTATAAATGCTGAGGATATATCAATTCAGAGGATATATTACTTCATATTGAATATTAAACATAAAACGAAATAGAGGTTATATCAATTTTAGAGGGGTATATTCTTCATGTTGAAGATAAACATATAACGAATTTTAAAATTTTAATGCTGTGGATATATCAATTCAGAGGATATATTACTTCATTGTTGAAGAATAAACATATAAGAAATTTTATTATAATGCTGAGGATATATCAATTCAGAGGATATTATTACTTAATGTTTGAAAGATAAACATATAACGAAATATTATATAATGCTGGGATATATCAATTCGAGAATAATATTACTTCTGTTGGGTATATGCACCAGAATAGAGAACCAGATTTAGGAAACTTTACTCAATACGAGAATATGGAAAACCAAAACACTCTAGAAAAATTTAACCAATGCCGAGAAAATGGAAAACCAGCATCTCGGAAAAAATTACCCAATGCCGAGAATATGGAAAACCAAGCATTCTAGAAAAAATTTTCCAATGCCGAGATATGGAAAACCAATCATCCCAAAGCCGGGAATATGGAAAACCAATCATCCAATGCCGAGGGAAAATGGAAACCAACATCCAATGCCGAGGGAAAAAGGAAAACCTTCATCCAATGCCGAGAATATTGGAAAACCCAAACAATTTCCCAAAGCCGGGAAAATGGAAAACCAATCTCCAATGCGAGAATATGGGAAAACAATCATTCAATGGGGGGCGAGGGAAAATGGGAAAACCAAATTATCTCTAGAAATTTTACCCAATGGGAGAATATGGAAACCCAAACATTCAAGAAAACTTTACCCAAAAAGAAATTACCGTATTGAAATTTTTTAGTTGCAAGTATGTATGCAAAAAAACGCATGTGAAATTTATATATGCCATGTGGGACATATCGCTGTTTGGGTATTGTTGGTAGTTTTCAGTTAAAAATTGTCTTATTTGTCGAGCAAATATTGAATATAACGAAAGCTATCATGTTTGAATCAAATATATAAAAAATTGTATAATTAATGTTTTTATATATAATAGGTTTTTAAAATAATAATTTTCGAAATATTATTTTTTTAATTAGGAATAATTTTATATATATATAATATTATTCCTAAATAAAAAATTTAAAATTTCTATGACATTTTAACTTTTTCCTTGTAAAAAATTTAAATAATACTTTTATAGAAATAAAATTCCCCCTAAAGACAAACTGAAATATATTTTTTCATACCCTGTAAAAAAAAAAAATAAAAACTTTTTAAATTAATTTGTTGATAATAATACTTGATTTTGGGGGGTATAGGGAGGAAATTACCGCTATATTATCACATACATGATCATCAAAGTTTATTCCTAAAGCCCAGAAAGAAATATTTTTTTTATAATCCTGTGATCCTGTGACCTGTGAAGAAATATATAGTGAAAATTTATAAGTAATTTTCATATAACGCCGAGGTTTATGTCAAAATCAGGGATATATTTTTCATTGTTGAGGATTAATTAATTAATATATAACGCCGAGGATAAATAAAATTCAGAGGATACATTCTTCTTGTTGGGGAAATAATTTAATTATTATATAAACGCCGAGGATAAAATCATTTTAGAGGATTCATTCTTCATGTTGAGGATAATTCCTATATTGCTATATTATTTGCGAAAGACGATAGATCAGTCATTCGCTTTTTAAAAATGTAATGGTCCGCCCTTGATTTTTGTTAATATTGATTGATAATTGCCCCGTAGATTGTGATATCCCTGATGATTACGTTTAAGATGAAGAAAAAGAGATAATCCGTAATTATTTTTATCATGAAAACATAGAAGATATACATTCACAATACCTACTTTAAAATAGGATACTAAAATTTGCGAGTCCTATTGGGCCCAAGCTGGATTCTTCTTTATTCACAATTGTATAAAATGCTTTTTTTTTTGTGATTTAATGATTTGAACTAACAGACTCAAAACAACAGATGATATTATAAAAAATTCATAAGGGAAAAAAAACCGAAGTATTTGCCCCAAAGTTTATATTCCTTTGAAAATATTGAGAGTTTTGTTAACTGCCTAAAAAAAAAGAGTAAGGCTTTTCTTCGACTCAAAAATTTCGTTATGAGAAATATCGATTTGATACATATATCGATTGGCCGATCGATTTGGATATCTCCTAGAGGGAATTAGCTGCTGATGGATTTTATTTTCTAAAAAAAAAAGACCATGTTCATTGTATCTATTGTAACATAAAATAGGAGACTTTCAAAAAGGCGATATAATAAGAGATGAACATCGACGTATTTGCCAAATATTGTCCTTTTATTGAGAAGTGTTGAGGCGGTATGAGGTTGATGATGAGGAATTTGGGTTTGAAAACATTCCTGATTATAATTTATTGTTTGCCGGATAAAAAATGAAAGATAGAGTTTTATATTTAAACATCAAAAGTGTAAATCACATATGATGGTCCATGATACATTTTGGTCTCTTGAAACATTATATTTTCTTATAAAACAGATCTCATGACAGAAGAAAA
>NC_061858.1:0-16267 GCF_019202785.1 Penaeus chinensis
CGTTACGTTCTCATTTTTATTATTTTTATTATTACATCATTATAACAAATTATCATTATCATATCTCATTATAAATTATCATTACATTATTACAATTATTATCTTAACAGTATTATCATTATCTTTAAACCCCCCTTTATTACTTTTTTAAAGTGATATCAATCATATCATTGTTATTTGTTACTATTATTATCATTTTTGTATTATTACCATTATCATTGTTATCTTTAAAATTTAAACTGTTATTCACACAAACTTTTACTATCGCCCAATATTATTTCATTAAAATTTATTGCTACATTTCATTATCATTGTTATTATCATATCATCAAACGATAGTGATGATTAATAATGATAACAATAAAACAATAATAAAAATAATTATAATGATACAAACCGGGGACCTTAATTTAAAATTTGAGAAAAGGGTTTGGGCGGTAATGACAATGATGACAGTAAAAAGAATAAAAGGTATTGGAAAGAAAAAAAAAAATAAACTTTAATAAAAAGATGATTTTTTTTAGTGAAACTAAAAAAAAATTATATAATGTTTGATAATAATATAATAATAATATAATAATAATAATAAAATAATAATAATAATAATAATAATAATAACAATAATAATAATAATAAAACAATAATAATAATAACATGATAATGATAAAATAATCATAATAATTATAAAAAAAAAAATGGTAAGAGGGGAATAGTATAAATATTAACAATAATAATAAACCGAATATGGCAAGGGTAATGACTAAAAAAATGGTGATGTTTAAAGGCAGGGGAAAAAAAATAAAAATACTCGCCAATGGTAGAAAACTCTACTATTCTACGAAAGATAATAAGGGATAGCAATTTTAATGATAGAATGATGAAAAAAGAGGATAGAAATGATATATTAGATACCAATAAGGTAATTATGAAATGATAAAAAAAAATGATAATAGGGGATATTATAACAATAACATGAAACAAAACAAAAAGGGTTTATAATTATATTAGAAAAGCAAATGAAAATAAAAATAAAGAAATTTTGGGCAAAATAATAAAAATAAAATATAATGATAATAATAATAATAAAAAATAATGATAATAATAATAAAATAATAATAATAATAAAATAATAATATTAAAATAAAATAATAATAATAATAACAATTTTAATGAAAAAAGGGATAATGAAACAATAACGATAAATAAATACAATAATCAATAACAATAAGAATGGTGTTTAGGATAACACAAATTACAATAATGAAAATATAACGTTTAAGATTATAATAATGATAAGAAAAATAAGAATTGAATAAGAATAAGGATATAGTAAATGATAATAATAACAATAATAAAAATGATCATAATAAAAGTAATACCAATGATAACAATAATAATGATGAAAATAATAATGATAAAAATAATAACGATAATAATAATGATAATAATAATTTAATGAAATAATAATAAAAAAATAATAATAAAAATAATAACAATAATGATAACAATGATAAAATGATATTAAAAATTTAAAAAAAAAAAATAAAAAAAATAACAATAAGATAACAATGTTTATAATGATAATAAGATATAATGTAATTATTATTATTGTTATAAAAATAATAATAATAAAAAGATAAACAAAAATGATATAATAAAAAAAAGAAATAAATAATAAAAAAAATTTTAAAAATAAAAAAATAGTATAATGATAATGATGTTTGAAAATGATGGTGAAATAATAATTATAATAATATAATAATAAAACAAAAAAAATAAAAAAACAAAAGAATGACGGGGAAAAGGGGATGATGAAAATTTTTTAATAAAAAAAGAAAAATGATAATATAATAATAAAAAAATAATAATAATAATAATAAAAAATCCAATAAAAATAATAACAATAACCACAAAAAAAGATTATGATAATAAAAAAGGTAATAAAAAATAATAATAATAGTAATAATAATAATAATAATAAAAAAAAATAATGATAATTATAATCAAAAAGGGCAATATTGTTTAATTATTGATTGTTAATGCTTTTATTCTATCATTGTTATATATTATTTATATATATAATAAAATATATATAATATAAATTATTTTATAATAATGAAAAGGGAATAAAAATGGGCCAAATTTAAAAAAATTTCATAATAAAATAATAAAGCAACAAATAATACATTAATAATAATAATAATAAGTATAGTAATAAAGTTTAATATTACAATGATAATGAAAATGAAAATAGTAGGGATATTATAACGATTTTAATGATACTAATGAATAACAAAAATTATGGATAAAAGTAATGACAAAAAAATTAATAATAACAAAAAAATTTATAGTCGAAAGTACTAGAAATTTGTAATGATAAATTTAGACTTAAATCATCATACTGATAATGATAATGATGATAAAATGATGAAGTGAGAAATGATAATAATTCGAGTGAAATAATGATAATAAAAGAAATGAAAATGATAACAAAAAATAATAATAATTACATTATTACTATTATTATCATTATCATTTTATTATTATTACTTTTTGATTTATCATCATTATGTTTTATCATTATTATTTTTACTATCACGATAATAAAAAGAAGATTGAAAGAAGAGTAGAAAAAAAAAAGAAGCAGAAGGGGGGGGGGGGGAGAAAAAAAAGTATTGTTATGATGAAAATTTGATTTCAGTATGAATGACACTAAGGGGTAAAATAAAAATATTTGAAACTAAAGATGATAATAACAAAAATAAAAAATGTTTTTTTTATCATTGCTAATATCTTTGATAACAAGAACAATAACGACCATTTTATAATGAAAAAGATAACAAATATAAAAATATTAACGAGAAATTTGTAACATAACGATATTGTTGCCATATGATTCTCAGGAAGAAAAAAAATTCCCACGTTTTTCAAGGGGCCCTTGTGAAATAACAAAGAGTTTAACGGTCGTAAACCCCTTTTGTTATGCACATACAGAGTAAGGTCATGTCGAAGCGAAAATTCGATGAGCAGCCCCGCGAAGCTTTTCATTCATTGCACTTTATGATCCCCCCCCCGATGAAGGCTAATCTTCTTTTCTTCACAATCGAAATTTTGATGTTGTTTTGATTTTAAAATTTCCTGTGTTTTTGGCCCCAAATGACTGATGCTTTTGACAAACTCTGTATTGATAGATATGCTAAGGGAATGTTATAACTTTTTTTGATGCTGATTCTGATCATTGTTCCCCGTGTTATTTTTGCAGCGCTGTGGACAGTATTAAAGGAAAGGTTTTTCATGTTTGCAAATCACTCCTTAGCCTGATCCTTACGTATCGTTTATTTCCATTAAATTTAGGTTCCTTGTCTGTGTAGTATGGTTACTCTCACGACGAGGGAACCCCCGGGCCGTTTTTCTACTAAGTCTCACCCTAGTTTTGCCCACGTATCTATGCGAGGGCATACAAAAACTGGTAAAGGGCCCGGGGGAAACAGACAGGGGCTTTTTGTGGACGTAGATAACCGCATGGGACCAGGAGAGGGAGACCCCTCGGGTAGTCGAAAAAACCAAAGGTCCAGCTACAAAATATCATGTGCTTCCGGGGTCCCGTTGGGGAGGGCCGTCAGCGCTTTTTCTCCAGCTCTTATCTTCACAATCGTTGTATTTGTTTTGCGTCCCCTTGCTTATTTTTCCCCCAAAGCACATGGGAATGGCGGGGGGAGTGAGGAATAAGATAAAATTTCCTCGGTCTCCTTCGACCCTTCCTTTTTATACCCTGTATTTTTGAAGACATTTAGCATACGAGCGCGCTTGGTCCCAATAATCTATATTACTGACCCCCTTTTTTTTTGGCTTTAGACTTGGTGGATATGGTTTGTACTCAACTACTCGCACTCTGAGTTAGAAATAGCAGGGGAATAACGCCGTGGAGAGCCAAATTCAGAATTTGAAGATAGTACAAATTTAAGGGATAGACCGAGGTTTTATGACTCACGGAACTTAATTTTTCTTTAATCTCAAATTCCTCTTGATCAGCAAAACTTTATATCTGTCTATTCCTCACCCTTTTTCCCTTGTGTGTGGTGTGGTGTTGGGGGGTGAGTGTGAGGTGAGTGTGTGTGTGGTGTGTGTGTTGTGTGTGTGTGTGGTGTCTGTGTTTCTTTTGCGTTTGTGTATCAATGTGTGGGGAAAGAGAGGGGGACAGACAAAAAAACCAGACAGACAGAGAGAGAGAGAGAGAGAGAGAAGCCGAGAGACAAAAGACAAAAAGACAACAACAGACAGACAGAAGACAGACAGCAACAGAAAATTTATAGAGAGAGGACAGTGGGAGACAGAGAGAGCCAGACAGACAGAAGAGAGCAGATGAAGTGTGGTGTGTGACAGGCAAAGATTCGGCAACCAAATATCCCTTGCGGCCCGATTTTGGGACAGAAATTAAAGGACAACAGATTAACAAAGATTAAAACCCTTAAACAGAAAGGAAACTAACACGACAAGAAAAAAACATTTAGATTTAAGTAATCAAGGTCAGTGATTTTGGAAAATTGCCTTTAGATTCATTGTGTCAAGGGAGTAACAAAAAAAGAGAAACACCACGTGAGAGGTTATTCTAAGTAACGTTTGAATGAGACCAAATAAACGTTTTTAAATTTAAAAACAGTTCCAGTTCTAGCAAGCTGATCCGTTTGAGAAGGGTTTGAATTAGTTACATGGGTAAACTGGTGTTAGGCGACAAGGGGTAGATTCAGCTTTTTTAAACATATGTGATTTAGGGGAAATTAGAAATAAGGAAAAACGGAAAATTAAACTTAGTAAATAAGTAAAACGGATTGTCATAAATGAAAGAGACAAAAAGATGTCTGACCGTAAAATTTTGGATCCGGTCCCGTCAACAGTGTAACAGAAAGTCGTAAAATGAAACCGGGAACTGATATAGAATGAATGGAAGGGGAGAGTAACGAAGTTTATTTTTCGTAACTTTTGCCAAACTGTCAGACACAAAAACAATAAGATCAAGTACATAGGCCCAGCCTTTTTTCTTCTTTCTTTCCTTTTCTTTTTTTAAAGAATTTGAAAAGGAAAAATGAAATGTTGAATTTTTTAAGCCCCTTTTATCCTAAAAGTAATAATTATTTGGGGGGATCTCTAGCTACAAAAACCTTAAAAAGACATTACGAACTGGGCCCCCTAACAATTTTTTTAAAAAATATAATAATAACTGATAATAATAAAATAAAAAAAGATGTGATGCGGAGATAGGGCATATGTTTTTTCTTTCCCATGGACATTTAATACAAATAATCAAACGAGGGATTACAGGAAAAAAAGTTTAGGTTAGGGCTAAAACAATCAAACTGCTAATCCCAAGCGACCCCGATACCGCCCTTCCCCCAGGAACATCGAGAGGGAAAAGGGCGTCCCGTCCTAAGGGGCCCCTTCAAAAATGTCAAAGGAAACGTTTTAGACAGGGCATGGCAGGGACGCCAAAAGGGAAGGGGAAAAGCGCATACTAGAAGACTAAGGAGGTTGTGACCTAGTAAGAGCACTTTAGGGTCTGTTTCTAAGAATTTTTTTTTAGATAAGTAATAACAAATATGAGAACACAAACACATTTTTCTTTTCCCCCTTTCTCTCCCTCTATCTATCTATCTATCTACTATCTAACATTTATTTTGTCTCTCTTTCCCAAACCGGGGGGGCACAGAAACCCCTACTGGTGTAGAAATAAGAAGGTTCATGAAATTTTTTATAACCCTTAAAAAAGTAATGAAAAAGCCCTGTAAGCTTACTACTTACGGGCATTTCACTTACAAAGCCACACAGGGAAAATATTATTTTAATTATATTATTTTTATTTATATAAATTTTTACATCATTTTACATTTCATCATTATCACATCTCAATTTATTATCATTACCATTATCATGAGTTGTATTAGATAAAGTGTTTTAAATTTTTCATAATCAAAAATGTTTCATAAACTCATTAAAAATTATTATTAAATTTCCATCACTTACCAAACTTTTTCAAATTATAACATTATCATATCATTTTTATAATTGTTATAACTATTGTTATCATCATCATCGTTATCACATCATAAAATTTCATGCTTATATTTTCATTGTCTTACCATTTCATTAAACATCATTTTTATCATTATTGTCATTATTTTCATTAATACTTTTTATCTTTTATTTTTATTGTTGTTGTTGTTTTTTGTTTTGTTGTTAATACTTTTATTATTATCATTACTATTATTATTTTTTTAAAATTTTAAATTTCATTATTATTGTTTTATTATTATTGTTGCTGTTTGTTGCTGTGTTGTGTTATAATATATTATTATTAAATTTACATTATCATAATTTGTTTTTTTATATTTTTATCATTATCATCATCATTATTATTTTTAAATTTTTATTATTATTTTTAAATATTAATATTGCCATTATTATTATTGCATCTTTATCTATTACTATCATTATTTGTATAAATATTATTATTATCATTATTATCTTTATTTTTTTTATTATTATTACTATTATATTATAGTAGAGTAGAAAGTATATTACATTATTAATTATCTTTATCATTTCATTTTTTATTATTTCTAAAAATTGTTATTTCATTATCATTATTACATTCCCTTTTAAAATTATTATTATTATTATTTTTATTGTTTTATAACTTTATTACCATTAGCATTATTATTGTTATTATCATTACTTTTATAATTACAATATCATCATCATCATGATCATTACTGTCACATAAACATTTTGTTTTTAATTGTGACTATTTTTAATTTCATTTTTTTTTTCATTGTTTTTTGTGCTGTTGTTGCTTTTATTTTTAAATATCACTCATTTTTTTTTTCTATCATTATTATTATCACATAATTATTGTTATTATTATTATCACAAAATTTATTGTTATGATTATTATCAAAATAAAATTGTTTCTTTATAATTATCAGTGTCGTAGTAGTATAGTTTTACCATATTATTACCATTATCATTATCATCGTTAAAAATATTATTATCACAAATATGATTTTTACCAGCAGCCAAGGTTTATAGCCAAATCACAATTTAATTACTTAATGAAATAATATCGAACCGAGCCACTTTAACTTGACAGATTTTTCTTCGCCTCTGTGTTTACATGCAAATGAAAATTTTGTGAATTTTTATATAGTTAGCATCATCTTTAATATGAACCGAATTAGAAACGGTTTTCTGACGACCGAGGTTATGTCAGGGTGGGAATGAATAAGTAATAAATAATAGTGGTCTTGATTATGGGGATAAGAGATGGTGATGAGGAGGAGGAGGAGGAAGAGGAGGGAGAGGAGGAGGAGAAGGAGAAAGGAGGAGGAGGGGATGGAGTAGGAGGGGAGGGGAAAAAGAGGAGGAGGAAAGGAGGGAAAAAGGGGGGGAGGAGGGGGAAAGGGGGAGGAGGAGGAGGGGGAAAGGGGGGAGAAAGGGGAGGAGAAGGAGATGGGGGAGGAAAGGGATGGAGGAGGGGGGATGGAGGAGAGGGAAAGGGGCACGGGAGGAGGAGCAGGAGGGGGAGAGAATTAACAATAGTAGTAATGATATAATAATAAAGGGTGAGGAAAAGAGGATGATAACTATGAAAATATAATGAAAAAAATAATAATAATATAATAAAAATAATATGATAAAATCAGCATTAAATAAGGAGAAGAAAATATGAAAATAATAATATAGTTTTATAATAACTTTCTGTGGGATCGCACTTGCAATGGGTTCCCGTTAACTTTATCATAGATCTGTATTAGACCCAGACCAGCAACAATCCCAATCATTAAACCCACCATGGTTTAACTCAACCTTTTCATCACAGTCTATCGTATTTCCTTTTTTTTTTTTTTTTTTAAACTAATTACAAACTAGGAAACAATAAAGCGGGGTTTAATAACCTTTTCATTTGACGGATAAATTTTTTTTCTTTGTTTTTTTTTTTTTCACTAGCTGTTTTATAAAGTAGAATATCGTTAACCCATACATATTTCTGAGCCCTTTTAGAGACTATTGTAGTGTTGTTATCTTATCAACATATGACAATTGTTTGTAAAAAATATTTTATATCGTCAAATTTTCTTCCGCGTACATTCAGTTATTTTTATAACCATATTACGAAGTGTCGAAATGAAATTAAATTTTAATTGAATCACTTTAAATCTAATTTGCATTTGATAGGTCGTTGGCGATCTTTGCCTTAAGGGTTTCACATTTTAAAGCTTCAAAAAATTAGTAAGTTTCCTTAGGGTTTAAATATCTCAGCCCCCGGATATGGGAGATCACTTGGAATGGCCGATCAGACGAAGAAAAAAAGGGGGTTGGAAACACCAAGAAAAAAATTCAAAAGAGAAAAAGGGGAAATAGAACGCCAGAAAAAGAAAAGGACGTCCCTGACAACGGGCAGGATCGTCAGAGGGATTTGTTTGTGACCTATATGCGGGAGGAGGGAGGGGAGGGGTAGATAGGGAGGGGAAAGGGGGGGTGGAGAAGAGAAAACAGAGGGAGAGGAGGGCGGGAGGGAATTTTAGGGAGAGGGGGACTCGGGGAAAAATGTCCAGGGAACAAAAAGCCAATCCCCAAGGCGGAGGAACCAATCTGAGCCTGGGGATCATGAACAACAGCGCGTGTGATCGTAAAATCCAGAGTAAATTTTATTTCGGTTCCGGGTCTCGTGGTTTGTCGTTACGAAATTTAATACTAACCAATGGGAACGGAAGCTTTTCATTGACGGCCGGTCGTTATTTTTTAAAGATTTCCTTTCTTAAGAATACTTATCTTGTTTTAAAATTGTCATGTTACCTTTTTATTTTTTCGTTATCACCATTGGTCTAGTCATTTGGGCCCCGTAAGGAGGGGAGCAGATTGATACACTGCCTAATACCACCGCAAACATCGTTATTGTAGGATAAATTAAGTACCTTTTTTGGTTTGGTAGTGATTCCCTTATTGCTGTTTGTCTCACAATGGTTTAAAAATTCTTCTCATTGTCCATTACGATGGTGAATGTTAATATTATGTACTAATTACTACATCATCTAAATTTTTTATTGTTGTTAACACTACTGACGTAATTCTATCATCGTTGTCACTGACACCCTTAATATTCCTAAATCATTACGGGTAAAACTTACTGACCAAACAAAAAGAAATCAAAAGGGACACAGCTCCTCTACAACACAAAAAACAGGGAGAGACACGCACGAAGCAAAAGTGATGCAAGAGACACAAATTTGAGTATGGGTTTGTATAATGTTGTTACCCTTATGTTGTAAAATTTTATTGTTATCTACCATGATCGTTTGTGGGTGTTATGTTTCATAATCATCATTATTATTACCATTATCACTGTTTTTTATTTTCATTTTTAATATTATTATTAAATTTTTATTATCATTATTATTATTTTCATTATTTTTATTATTATTAAAATTAATTTTTTAAATTACATTATTATCATTGATAATTATTATTATTTTTTGTTGCTGTTGTTGTTATTGTTGTTATCATTATTATTGTTATTAAAATCATTATTTATTATTGATAAATTATCTTTTTTATTTTTCAAGTTATTATTATTATATTATCTATTAAACATCATTATCTTTTTAATATATTATTATAAATTTTTTTCATATTATTATTTTTTAAAAAAATATTATTATTTTCATTATATTAAATTTTCTTATTATTATTTTTATTATTATTATTTTTATTATAAACATTATCATTATTAAATTTTTTTATTATTATTTTTATTTTTATTATTATAAATTTTATTTTCATCATTATTATCATCATAATTATCATACATTGTTAAAATTATTACCATTATTATTATTACTGTCATTATTATTATTATTAAAATCATTTTATCATTATTATTTTTACTAATTTTTTATTATTATTATTTTATCATTATCCTTATCACATTATTATCATTATTATCATTATTTTTTTATTATAAAAAAACATTATTTTTCAATTAATATTATTACTTTATTATTATTACATCATTATAAATATCATAATTTTTCATTCTATCATTATTATTATTATTATTAATATTATTAGTTATAATTATTATTAAACATTTTTATTATTTTTCTATTATTATCATAATTCCTATTATTTAAATTATCATATTCCTCATTACAGCTTCCATTATCATATCATTAAATTTTTATTTTTATTATCATTATCATCTTATAATATCAATAATAATAAAAAAATTAAATTGTAGTAGAAAAATTATTATCGTTTTTAAATTTTATGAACATTTTAAAGATATATCATTTTCCCTTTTATTTTTTTTATCTTACTATTATTATTTTTCTTTTATATTACCATTGCTATTATTTCCATATTCATTATCAAAAACTACATGAGCCTTATCAAATCATAAAATTTATTGCCATATGTTATTATTTTTACAATACTGCATTAAAATTAAACAAAATTAAATTTTTTTTATAAAATTTTGTTGTTGTTATTATTGTTATTATCATTACTACCAAAAATAACCATTATTATTATTATTATCATTATTATTATCACCATTATTATCTTATTATTATTATTATTATTATTTCTATTATATCATTATTATTATTATTATTATTTTTAATTATTATCTTATTATAGTTATTATTTTTATCTTTTACTATTATCATTATAATTATAAAAATTATTATTATTTTTATTATTATCATTATTATTACTATTGTTATTGGATTAATTTCAATTTTTTATTATTATTATTATTATTATTTTAAAAAATTTTTTTTGTTATATTATTATTATTATCAATATCACTATTTTTATAATTTTTTTTCCCTTACTAAACATAATTTTATCATCACACATCAATGCTGTTATCCTCATTATTATTTTCGTCATTATTATTATATCATCATTTTTGCTATCATTATCATATTTGGGTATTATTACCCCTTACGTTTTTTTTTTATCATTATATAAATTTCATATCATCATTATCATCATTATTACCATTTTTGTATCATTATAATGATTTTTAGTATTTTTATGCTATTATTAACATTACTATTACTAAACACGTACAAAATCATCATTGTCCTTATTATGTTACCTTTATCATCCATTAAATTTTCATCATTTCTTCATTACAACATTATTTAATTATTTTTAGCGTTATCATTATCATTATTATTTTATTATATCATTAGCTTTATTATCCAAATTTATCTAAACTTTGGGGTTTATCATTACTATTTTTTTATTGGTATTGCCATTATTATCACTAGTTATTATCATTATTATCTTTAATTGTTTTTTATAGTTACTGGATTAATATCTTTATCATCATCATTAAATTTTTAACATTATACGTTTTGAGGATAATGATAATCATTATTTTTACTACATAAAATTTAAACACGGGCATAAATTATTCTTTAAAATTTAAATTTGGGTGGGGTAAAACTTGGATTGCAATAGCCATATATGCCCTACATTAGCAGTGCCCCTCAAGAATTCTTTTTCATTAGCTCAAGATTGTTAGTACTATTAAATCTTACTCCTACCATTATTACTAATATTATTATTATATCATGTTATCAATAACATTACTAAACTTTTTATATTGTCATGCACTTTTTTAATTATTCTACAAATTATCATTAGCTTTTATCACCATCATCTAACTATTGTACAAGCATTCATCAAAATTTTTTACCATTATTATCATTATTCAAGGAAAACATTATCAATACATTTTAGGTTTTTATCACCTTAATCTCCACGGGTAAAGACCGATCGTAAGGTTTTTCACCAACACCAAACAACCCTTCATATCCAACAGCGTTTTATGAAAGGGGTTTTTCTTTCCTTCCAAAACCCAGGCCTATAAAAGCTCACGCACGGTCGTAAAAAGCTGATTTAGGGGCCCCCCACACAACGGCGCGGCGCTTGGAACTCCTGCGAGGGAGAGAGTGGTGCTTGGCTCTTTCGAAGGGAATTTGCGTGGCGAAAGTGAAAAGAGAGGGGGGGTGGGGAAATGATAAAAGGTTTTTGGGTTTTTAAAAATGGATTTGGGGATTTCGGTTTTTCGGTTTTTATTTGCTTTGTTTTTAAAATTTTTTCTGTTGTTTTTAGTACATTGCTTAATAATAAAATTTTGTTTTTAAATCATTTTTAAACCATTATTGTTATCATTATCTTTGTTTTTTTGTTATTATCTTGTCTTTGATTTTTGTTTTTATCATTATAATTATTATATTTTATTCACATCACTATTGTCACATTATTATTAATTTTATCATTATTACTAATGTTATCATTATTTCTAATTTTTTATCAAAATCACTAAAACCCTTTAAACTATTTTTATTTTTTGTATTATTATATTGTTTTTTATTATTTTATAATTAATATTATTATTTTTATAAATTATTATTATTTTAAATATTATTATTTTTTACTTTGGTTTATTATTGTTGTTTTTTACTATTACCCATTACATTATATCATCACATCATTGTCATTGTTGTAAATGGAGGGAGATAGAGAAAAAAAACCAGAGGATAGAATTTACAATGTACAAAAGCTCAAAGATTAAGATAATAATTCAGAAAACAGGGGAAACAAATGACATTTCCCCTTTTTTTTTGGGGCGCAGATGCAAAACTCGTTCCGACCCAGGGAATTTTACAATTTGATGCGAGGAATTTAAAAAGAAAAGGGGGAAAATTAAGAAAAGTTGCCTTTTTTTCTTCTGAATAAACAAGACGTGGGGTTTTACACTCGACATTGGGAAAGGTCCAAATTTTTCCTTCTCAGAAATTTACAAAAGGCCCTTGGTCGGGTGCCTCCCTGCCTTTTCTGTTTTAGATTAAGAATTCTGAATCGAGTGGGGCCCTTATAGCTTTAAAAATGAAAATGTTTTCCTGTGAATCTCCCGTACGCGTTTCCCTGTGCTCGTGTATAAATGTGTGTGTGTGTGTGTTATTTATAAAATATATATATATATATATAATGTATTATGTTAATATGTGTGTGTATATGTATAATATATATATATATATGGGTGTGTGGTGTGTGTGTGTGTTGTGTGTGTGTGTGGGTGCGTGTGTGTATGCGTGTGTATTATATACATATATAATATTTTATATATATACATATATATATGTTTTTTATGTATATATGCATAAAAGAATATTACAAACTATAAAAATATGTGTGTGTGTGTTGTGTTGTGTGTGTGTGTGTAACAAAATAAAAATACATATACAACATATATACAAAAAAATAAAATATAATATACATATTTTAAAATAAAAAAAAAACATACATACATACATACATACATATATAATATTAAAATTATATTTTAAAAATATATATATATAAATTTTTGTTATAAAATATATATTATATATATATATATATTTTTATATATAATTATAAAAAATTATAATATAATTTTATATATGTGAAAAGGGAAAAAACCACAGTAAAAATTTAAAATAAATCGTGACGTTTCGAACCTTTACAGTTTTTTCCCCTTTAGACGAATAAAAACGACAGAGTACAAGGAAGAATTTTGACAAGATATATAGTGTAGAGAGACAGCTGGATCAGGTCTCAGTAGGAGGGGCCCAAAGGCAACGAGTCTGGGAGAAAAAGGGAGTTTTCCTGAACTAACCATTCTACTTTAAAAATTTATAGTTCCGAGGTTGTTAAGTTTCTAAAAAAAAAAAAAAAAAAAAAAAAAAAAAAAAAAAAAAAAAAAAAAAAAAGAATCGAATCTGAATTTTTTCTTTTTGCCACAAAGAGAAAATATCATCAACATAACAAAAACTAAATCTTGTTGGGGGGGGGGAAAGATGGAAGGATTTTCAATTCAATATATCTCCTGCAAAAAATAAATTCCCTTTTTTTTCAATGTCTGTAAATGGCTCGTTTAAAATTTTTTGCTTACCGTAAACCTACTCACACAACCCCTTACCTCCTTTTTCTCGAATCACCAGGTTGTATGTTAATAAGTCAGTAGTCTCGAATTCCGGGCATATAGTTTTGTGATAATTAATTTATCGATCGGAACTCATTAAATTTTTTAAAACGTTTTCAAAATTTAGTTTTATCCCCCTTTTTTTTCAAAAAATCAGGCACATTCCCCTGCGAAATGAAATTTCACAATCCGGTAAATACCCAACAGAAAAATCCCAGTAATTTATTGATTATTCCTTAAAAACCCCCTCCGAGAAAAACGACACAGGGTTAAGGCGTTGAATTAAATTTGTTTTTATTACCCCAACGGGTTTGGCGTACTATTTTGGGGGATAAACAAAATGCGCTAGCGGTGCTATTAGACTTCTCCCGGTTTAACACTAACCTTTAAGGATTGCCCCAAGTCTTCCCTAGCGAGACCGTAAAGCTTTGAGAAAAAAAATGAGCATAAATTCTATAAAGAAAAACGTTAGCATCTCTATTAATTAAAAAATTGTCTAATTTTAACTTGATTTGCTGGTCAAAGCCTTCCCAGACCTTCGAACTGACTTCCTCCTGAGACCGATTCAGCTACAGCTACACTACTACTGGTCGGTCGTTGCAATGGCTTCTCTAGTCCTTCGTACGCCCGAGGGAAAGGGCAGAATTCCATCTCCTGAGAAAACTGGACCCCCCCCAGAAGTATGCACAGGTTTCCTGAAGGGCCAACCCGGACTTGCATCCTCTTTGGTGCTTGGGCTCACACTAAAGAAAAGGGACAAGGAACCTTAAACGGAAGTCTGCTGAGGAGTTTAAGGGCCCTTTCTTGGTTATGACCTTCGCCTTGCCTAAACCAAGCCTGAGAAATCTGAAAATCTAAGCCCTATTTTGAGATGACTGCATCCACTCACTGGATGACAGATCCCTCAATCAGGTGGGGGTTTGTGATGTTTGGCTAGATTTTGAGCACTGCAACCCGGGAGAAACCCCCCAACATTTTCTTGGATGCAAGTGGTATCCCAATACCTGTGGGCCGGACCCACCCCCACAAGGACCCTCCCCCCCCAATCCCGAGTTAGGATGACAATTTTTTAGCTAAGATGGAAATCCGCAAGTATATGTGATATCCCTGAAACTGCAAAATGCTGGAGGGAACCTATGGGAGGGGGTGCACGCAGTCTGGCCCTTCCCCTGACCTTTTTTAGGGCGTGTCACCCCTCTGAAGGAAAGGGGATCGTTGAGACTGCACAACTACCAAAGCATTACCTGCTCAGTATTTCCAGGGAAGTTTTCGCCCACATTTTCGAACAATCTGCAACCACTCTTAGGCAAACCCAAAACCGAAGCAGTTCAGGATTCACTCCTGGCAAGTCCACAATAACTGTAAACCTAGCGCTTCAAGTAATTGTGGAAACGCTGTCGTGAGTTCGGTCGTAGTTGCTTGCAACCGACATCGACCTCAAAAGGCCCTTGACTTAATTTTGAGAGATTTTTGAAAATTAGGGGGAAATTCCCGCAGAAATTTGCCAATAGCAGCCAAATAACGTATTGAAAGTGCTGAAAGTGTGGGGGGAAAACCCGTCAAACTTCCTTCCTGTTAATTCAGAAAAAGAGGCAAGCAGTGTTCTACACCAATACTTTCAACAACACCAGACTGGATAATTGGAGAGCAAATTTCCAAAGAAGGTGAGCAACACTGGGCATATCAAGGTCTCAGACTTACTTGCCCACGATGTGCTATCCTTTTGAGTCACTGGGCGCCCCCTGTTTTAATTTTCCAAGAAGGAAGCCCTTGGCCCGTTTAATCGTCACAGTCACAGAGAATTTGGGATACCCGGTAGCGTAGTCCATATTTCTTGGCTGTCAACCAAGGTGCAATATATGGATTGGTCTACAACCGAGCCATGAAATCGATCACAAGAGCATTTGGGATGTCGGTACCTAGCAGAAGACTTTAAACTTCGGTCTTCAAGCCTTATACTGCCAGGTTTGCTCTATGGAAGAAACCGAGGGTATCCAGGCCTGGTATCGCTTGATGCCTTTGAAACAAGTCAAAGGTACAGTTGCAGGACCATGTTCCAACCGCGGTTTGGAAGGGGGAAATGGCATGGGACCTTTACTGCCCCCAAACCGGTCGCCCAATCAGGCTATATGGGCATCTGCTCGTTTTCCCATCGATGACCCTGCCCATCAGGTTATCACGCCCCGAGATAAACCTAGTGGAGGAGGGGCCGGGGGGCGACCTAAAGGC
>NC_061858.1:16367-26941 GCF_019202785.1 Penaeus chinensis
TTGAGTTTCGGGAGTAGTTAGATTGTACGTAGGGGAAAATGGGGTATTTCGTTGAGGTAAGTCATTCATAATGGGAGAGGGTGGGCCTTCGAGTAAATTTTGTAGTTAATTTTCGTTTATATTTTTTTTTTTTTTTTTTTTTTTTTTCATACAGCGATAAGTGAACTGTAATAACCGTTCGTCCGGTTATTTATAACTGAATGAGACTATCAGGACAAATTCCTGAAATACTCGTCCATTTTCATGAAAATATTTTACGATTTCATCTTCCATTATGAGTTAGATAGCTTAGCAGATAGCCCATCCTTATTACTATGCTCCCTGTCAAATTCTTTATACTAGGAAAAAACAATCCTCAACGAAGGACACCCTCGATATCCACAGAAATTCTCTAAAAAAAGATAAAAAAAAGAAGAAAAAAAAAAAATACATATCATCATTCCACACAAAGACAAAAAATTCAAAATCTAGTGCTTACGTCCTCGAAAGATTCACCAATGCCCGGGCACTTATTGTAGTGATGGCGAAATCTTCTGGTTGGGATGATAAACTGGGAGCCTGGTTCATGGCACAGAGCGCCAGGAGAGGCCCGGGGTGGTTGCATTCCCCTGTGAACTGGGGAACGAACGATCTTCATTTGGTACAATTTCAATGGTTTCTTAAGGAGTCATTTTTTAATTCTTAGTCTTTATGTTTATATTATTTATTATTATCTTATTTCTACTTTTTTTAACGTTCGGTTTATTAACCCATTGCCCTCCATGTGGCAAGATACATGACATGCCCACTGTAATTACAAGTTTATGTATTGTATTTATACATAGATGACTTACAAGTTCTTAACTACCAAATAGCCAGTTATTAGACTACCTATCTCACCTGTTTACCACTTTCTTCCTTCACTTTCTAGGGAAAGGGTCTTTCGTTCTTATCACATTGTCTAAAATTTTTTATTGACAGTTTAATATCCAATACATCAATAACAATTATAACAGTAGGATCGATAAACAATGATATGAATAAGATAAAACACATTTACTGCCAATTAGGACTGGGAAAATCAGGATCGGTCACTAGGCCTGCTGATCGACTCCTTGCGGCTGAGCACTTGTGGAGATATTCTGTGTAGGTAAAACAACATTTCACCAAAAAACTACAGGGGATTAGAACATAATCCGTGGGTCGAGTGGTTGAATTCATTTGTGTTTATTTATATCCACTTATCTATTTATTTTGCGATGTAGTCAGAAAACAAATAGGTTGTACATATTTGTAAAACACTTTTCACCGTTATATCAGATTTAAATACAAAAATAATGGATATTTTTATGCACTTAAAGGAGTCTATGTGATCCTGAATGAAAACACAAAAAAAACATTCAGATTTCATGACTCTCAAGCGAGAATATGTCAATCTCAGTAGCCGTTCCTCAGCTGGAGGTGAGGACATTTCCATTTAAAAAAGGCTAGGGGTTCTACGCTATGCAGGTTATTTTTTTCTTCTTGTTTTATGACACCAAGAAGCTTGTGGTGTCTGTGGCTCTCGTGAAAAAAAAAAAAAAAAAAAAAAAAAAACGCTTGAGACGAGGAATTCAGCATTACGTCGGTAGTCTCTTGTATCTTATATCTCGCTATCTATTTATGTACACTATCTATCAATATGTACATTGCATGTATACTGCAATCACACACACATCAAATCACACACACACACACACACACACACACACCACCACACACACATATCATATTAATATTTTTAAAGAATTCATATCTTTTTTCAAATAATTGTGCATGTGTCTATCTGTATCTATAAATGTATGCATCATATGACTGCACACACACACACACAACACACACACACACACACACACACACACACACACACACACACACACACACACACACTCACTCACTACTCTTTGTTGACCCGTATTTAAGGAACCTAACCTGGCAGACGATCCATATACGGGAGCAAGGTACAGTACTTTCACTAAATGTTGAATTTTGAAGTTCATAGTAGAGTTGTTTTATTTTTAAATTATTGATTACGTCCAGAACGCAACAAGGGATATGTTAGAGAGAGAGAGAGGAGGGGAGGGAGAAGAGAAGAGAAGAGAAAAGAGAAGAAAAGAGAAGAAAAGAAAAGAAAAGAAAAGGAAAGAGAAAAAAAAAGAAAGGAGAGAGAAGAGAAGAGGATGAGAAAGAACGAATATATACGAATTCCATATATTTCGAAATTAAAACGGAATTATTAAGGAAACTTGTTTTCTTCCTCCTCCTTGCTGCTAGAAGAAAAATATAACTGACTGTTTTAACCGAACTAAAATTCGTTATCGAAACATCCATAGGTTTTGAAACGACTATGTGTAACGGTCACTTTTGCCATTGGCGCTGTGGGGTAATGGTCAGGTACGGATCTCGCCCTCTCTCGACTCTGTTCTCTCTCTCTCTCTCGACTCGCTCCGCTCGCTTTCTCTCTCTCTTCTCTCTCTCTCTCTCTCTCTCTCTCTCTCGCTCTCTCTCTCGCTCTGTCTCTCTCTCTCTCTCTCGCTCTCTCTCTCTCTTCTCTACTCTCTCTCTCTCTCTCTCGCTCTCTCTCTCTCTTCTCTCTCTCTCCCCCCTTTTTACACACAACACACACAGACATAATACTTAAATATTTTACTTGTGCTATCTATATGTGCGTGTTTGTATTCCTGGATAAGTTATATTCTTTTTATCATACGGGTACCATCAGAGAGACAGGCAATCCTACAGACGGAAACGGCGTGTCTAGATTATAAGTCATAAGTTTTTTTTTCATTTTTTTTTCTTGTAAAGGTGGTGAAAGTAGACAATAGAGGAAGAGGTGAGGAGGATAATAATGAACAAAAAAAACGTAGTTTGTTATATGGCCTAAACACTCTTGCTGTGTTGATAACTATATGGTAGAAAACACCCTCAATGCACAAAATAGCTTTATTGAAAATTCAGATAACTAGTTTTGAAAGTGTCTCAGTTTCAATAAAAGCTAGTTTTGCATTGTTGTTTCTCTACTACGTTTTTCCTTTTTTATGTCAACACCCTTTATTTACCAAATACTAAAGCTTTAAACACTCATGTATAATTGGGTGTCACCTTCATTTGATATTCATCCTTATCTGGTTGTAACGCACCGTTAACTAAGCAATACACAGTAAGCTATGCATTTTCCGCCTCTCTAATAGCTATCTATTAGTATGCGTTTGCTTATCTATTCGTCTTATAAATCTTTTGAGGCCTCACACCTCGCTCTCTCTCTCTCTCTCTCTCTCTCTCTCTCTCTCTCTCTCTCTCTTCCCATAATATATATATATACTATATATAGATATTCTTTATATCTCATCATCATAAGTCACACACACTCACACACACACCACACACATCATATAATATTTTATATGTATGTTTATATATTAATATATATATATATATATATAATATGTGTGTGTGTGTGTGTGTGGATACATATTTCTATCTACCTATTTATCCTAATCTCATTCTCTCTTTACATCTTCCTATCTGTCTTTATGTATATCTATCTATTACATGTCCAAGTTTGTCTACCATCTTATCAAACACCCAAGCAACTGCCAAGATACATTTCTCGCTTCCCAATCCGGAAAACCGCGAGAGATTCTCACGAGATGCATATTTTTTATCTTTTGACCTGAACTTAAATATATTTTAGCTGAGATTAACTTCTGGAGGTTTGATTCTGTCGTTGGAATAGGGAAAATAGATATGGAGATTAGTGTATCGTTGATAATAATTTTCCCAAGTGTGGAAGGTTAGAGGCTTTTGTCAAGGTAATCTCCATTTGGGTTTTTTAGAAAGCTGTTTATATATTTTTTAAGCGATTGTAAGTGCTTTTACATACATACTACACTGCGCGCTAGCGACTCACAAATACACACACACATGCACAACACACACACACCACACATGCACACACATGCATGCGACTCACAAACACAAACCACACCACATGCAGATCTCACCATTACACACCAAACATGCACACACACATCACACACATGCACACACACACACACACACACACACATCACACACACACATGCTGACTAAAAAACACACCACACACGCTCGTGCTCAGCACACACACACACACATGCACACTCACAAATTACACCACCAGCCACACACACACACACACACATGCACACTCACAAATACACACATACAGTAATAAAATAATAAATCCATATAAACACAGTGATTGAATAATATAATGAGAACTAACCAAAAGCAGTAAAGTTGTTCAATATTACTCACTAAAATCATCCCCTCTGACTCAGCTTTACTCTTCCTGCTCCTACCAACTCATATTACTTTGAGTTAGGACTCCATTCTACTCATCCGAAAATGAATCATCAGCCACACCCACCTTAACTACCTCCCAACTAACACATCCCCTTTCTCATTCCAGCACGCGCTCACCTCATCATTACATTACTCACCAGCAACAGCCTCTTTACGCATACCAGCCCACGGTCAGCTTCACTCACACTTCACTCACCAACCCCACATCACATGCACTCACCCAACCACTTCCTTCACCTCACCAACCCACATCAACCTCCCTTCAACAACCCACATCACCTTCACTCCACCAACCCACGTCATCTTCATCACCAACCCACCTCAACCTTCACTCAACCCAACCCACATCAACCTCACTCACCACCTCACTTACTCCAACCCACATCTCTGTCATCTCCCAACCCACATCTAACCTCACTCACCACCTCACTTCACCCAACCACATCATCCTTCACTCACCCCAACCCCTCAATCACCACCACACTTCACCCATAACCCACATCATCTTCACTCACCCAACCCATTCACTCACCACCTCACTAACCAACCCCAACAAATAAATAACCCCGTTCATCTTCACTCACCCTAACCCACATCACCTTCACTCACCCAACCCACTACTCACCACCTCCTCACCCCAACCCACTCATCTTCACTACACCACCTCACTCACCCAACCCACATCACCTTTTACTCACCACCTGACTCGCCTTCACTCACCCAACCACTTCACCCCTCCCTCACCCTGACTCACCTTTTACTCACCCAACCCCCCATCTCTTCACTCACCCAACCCACATCACCCTCCATCACAACCTGACTCACCTTTACTCTCCCCAACCCACATCTTCTTCATCACCAAACCACATCACCTTCACTCACCCAACCCCCCATCACCCTCCACTCACCACCGACTCCACCTTAAACCGGTTCTGCCAAGCGAAGTGAAACAGCCATGCACTGAAGGGCGGCAGTTGATGGGGAGGGATCCAGTCTGAACAACATCACCGTGCCTTCCGTCCGGTCGTCCAACCACTCGCAGATGCTGGATGCCTGTGGCGCGCTGCTGCGTGGATTCGGGCGTGATGCAGAAACCTGAAGGGGGGGTGAGGAGGGGGGCCGGGGTTAGGTTTTTTTTTCCATCCCTGGTTGTAGGTTGGATAATGTACGTACGTCCGGGCATTACACATTTTAACTAAAGATATGCGGTATTTAGGCACTGCTAGTCCCGATACGCAAAGATTAGTTGTTTTTCTTATACACAACACACACACACACACAACAACACACACACACACACACACACCCATATATCTATATTATTTATACTATATATTACATACACGACACCACACATATATACATATATTGTATACAAAAAAACAAATACTATACATATATATATAAACATCACACACACCACACACACACTCACACACACATTATATATATATATATATATATATATATGTTGTATATATATAATATATAGATTATATATTATATATATATATTATATATATATGTGTTGTGTGTGGGTTTGTGTGTGTGGTCTGTGTGTGTGTGTGTGTGTGTGTGTGTGTTGTGTGTGTTTTGTGTGGTGTTTGTGTGTGTGTGTGTGTGTGTGCGTGTGTGTGTGTGTGTGTGTGTGTTTGAAGTGAGCATGCCTGTATTAGAAACATACAGAACACAACATTCTATATCTGGACATAATCTATAAGACACACAAAAATCCAGCAAATTTGCGTCTAGAAGCCCTGTTTTAATTATTCAAAAGAAAAAGAAAAACATCCTTCATACACTGCCAAATCCGATCACAGACATTATTTATCTTAGTCTTAACCTGCAAATATTTACATGGGAGATGATAATCTGCTGATATCATAGTTGGTTAGGCGAATTGCTATATTGGTGATATTATTCCTTGCAGTAGATAAGGACATTGATTATGATAATGATTACTACATTAATGAGGATAATGATAAAGGTGATGATGCGGATGATAATAATAGTAATAGTGATAATGATGATATATGATAATAATAATGATTTGTTATTATAATAATAATAATACTAATAATAATTAATAATAATGATAATAATAATTGACAATTAATATAATGATAATACTAAATAATAGTAAATAATGATAATGATAATGATGGGATAATATTATAATAATGATAATAATAATAATAATTACTAATAATAAAAAATAATAATATTAATATAATAATAATTATTATGATAATAATAATGACAATAATAATAATGATAATTATAGTAATAATGATAATGATAATGGATGAGGATTTTAATTAATAATAATGATAATTATAATAGTTATAGTGTAATAAAAATTGATGGTGATAATAATATTGATATACTACTAATACTACTAATGTATAATAATAATAATTTTAATAATAATGGCAAAAAGCGATGGCGATGGTGATTGGTAATTGTAATGTTAATGATGATGATGATTATAATGTTATCATAAACAAAACAACAAAAAAACACTCACTATTATTCTCTCCAATAACATTACCAAGACTGAATGAGGAACCCGGTGAACAGATGTAGCATCCTGATTGGTGGGCAAAGACGTTAATTCATAGATATCTCGACGAATCTACGTCGATCCACAGGTATTGCCCGCCATTATCTCGTTCTGGAAGATTCGGTGGTGATCGATGCCCCCGCCCATCTTCCCATGTCTAACCAATCACCTTGGATAAGGGCGGGAAGATGTGTCATTCTGGAAGGCTGTGCGAACGAGGAGGCTAGCAGAAGAGGAACAAAATGTTTTTTAAAAGAGGTGTGAAAGATTACAAAAGAAAAGAGAGACAGAATTATAATATTATTAATAATATGATAATTCTACTACTCATACTGATAATATATTACTTACTCCAATACTATAATGATGATAAATAATAAAATAATGATATAAATAATTACAATAATGTAATAATAATAATAATAATAATGGTAATAATAATAATAATAATTTAATAATAATAATATAAATACCATTAATTGTAATAAATGATAATAATAATGATAATGATAATAAAATAACAATTTAAAAAATAATAATAATAAAAATAATAATAATAATAACCCAAAGATAATAATAATAATTTAAAAATAATAATAAAAATAAAAAAATAATAATTTTTAATAATAAAGATAATGATTAAAAAATAATATAATTTAAAAATTAAAAAAATAAAATAATAATAATAATAAATAAAAAAGATTTAAAAAAATAAATTTAAAAATAATAAAAATAAACCCAAAAATAATAATTAAAAATAATGATAAAGAGAATAAAAACTTTACTAAACTAATTCCCAATATATTTTAAAAATGAGATTTTTATAAACTATATTTTACAAAAACTGATTAAAAATTTTTGCATTATCTTCAATCCCAAACCCAAATTTTAATTTGTCAAATGTAGAAGAAGGGGGAAAAATAAGATTAAGAAGATGAAGATGGGAAAAAGAAACGAAAAAGGACGACGAGAGACGAAGAAGATGAAGAAGAAGAAAAAGAAGAAGAAAGAAGGTGGGGGGGGGGGGGGAGGAGGAGAAGAATGATGAATGATTTAAAAGAAGAGTGAAGTGGAATGAATAAAAAAAAATAGATCAAAAGAAAGATATGATGATAAGACCAATAAAAAAAAAAGAGGAAGAAGACAAATAACCTAAAAAAAAAAAAAAAAAAAAAAAAAAAAAAAAAAAAAATAACATCGATCTCGCCACCATCAAGTCACGAGTTCCAAAATATTAGACGAAGCAAGACGAGCAAAACAAGAACAAACGACGCAAGACGAAGCAAGATGAAACAAAACGAAGCAAATCGAAGCAAGACGAAACAAGACGAAGCAAGACGAAGCAAGGCAAGGAAAGACAAGGCAAGACGAAGCAAGGCAAGGAAAGACCTCGAGAAACCACAGAAGAAACGGAAGAAGGAAACAATGAACTGGACAAAACTAGAAGACCATAATTAGCTTCGGATCTCGTAGGTGATTCCCTTCACACCCGAATAAACTGTCAGAAACTTTAGGAAAGACTTGTTTTCTTTTCCTTTATTCAACTATTTATCTAAATATTTTGTTCATGTATTTATTAATATTATTATTATAATTATTATTATTATTGTTATCATTATTATTATTAATTATTATTATTATTATAATTAATATTATTTTTATATATTAAAATTATTATTACTAATATGATAATTATACTATTATAATTATTATTATTATTAACAGTAACTAATCATTATCTCATATATATCCTTTGTGTGTTTGTGTGGGGTAGGGTGGGAGGATTATTTGTTATTATTTGAAAAGAAATGGAAAAAAAGAAAAGAGGAGGAGAGAATGACTATGTAATAATTCTGCAAAAGGATTTGCATAATTTCTGTTTGAGCGTTAGTCTTCGTGCTTATACATAGAGGGTTAAATGATTTGTCGATAGGCTATAAAACCACAACAACAAGCAAACAACAACAAAAAAAACGACGATGCAGAATTGTTCAAGGTGACAAACGTGAAGAAAATATTGCACCGGATTTTGTGTGAGGTTGCGTGGTTGATACGGGTTATTCTTGCAAATACTTTCTCCGAGACTCAGGACACTGCTTGCAACACACTAAGTCAAGAAACAGATATTGCCAGGATTATAAAACACACAGACGGAGAGCTATGTGAAAAACTCACATACAAATACAATTGTAAATCTTCCTAAACTTACAAACGTGTAAAACATTTAACACGATTGAACTTTTTTCCTGGACATCACTCAAACAAAACACAAACAATATACAACAATCGCAACATACAAACATTTACATTCACTCAATTGCAACACGTAAACACTGCACAACACAAACACAATGAAAACACTCGCAAGATTAAAACGTGCGTAACACTCACACACAAAAATTACAACGATTATAACACACAAACACTCAACACACACAGACATACAAACACCATCAAGATGACACACAAAAACACTCACACACAAACTCACAAACACTCACACACAAACACAACAAACACTCACACACAAAACACACAAACGTCTCACAACACAAACACACAAACACTCACACACAAACACCCCAAACAAACACTCACACACAAACACCACACACACACCACACAAACACTCACACACAAACACTCACACACAACAACACCAAGATGACAACACGCAAACACTCCCAACACAACACCACAAAGACAAAGACAACATCCACCCGCACATACAACAAAAACAAAAACAACAGAAACAAATACTTCCCACGGACTCATCGCACAAACACAAAACACAAAACAATATCCATCCCGCACATACAACAAAACCAAAACAAAACCACACACATACCACAGACTCACACACAAACCAAAAGACAAATACAAAAATCCATCCCGCACATCCAACAAAAACAAAAACAAAAACAACAAAACACTTCCCACGACTCACGCACAACACAAAAGACAAGAAAACCCAACCATAACGACATCCTTACCACACTCCCGCCTTGGGTACAAACTCTCTCAAAAGATTATTGCGTTCAGTCTGTTTACATTTCGTCAAGAAACCTTAAAAATCCGACCATAGGAGCGATGTTTTCGTTCGTCTTAAATCCATCGTATCGAATTAGCATTAATCAATTATCGTATTGCACATTCGATTTCGTGTACTGTAATTATGGGAAGTATCTCTCTGGGAAATATTGGCGGAGGGGAATGTATGTATGAATAAAAGCGTACATGTATAACTATATGTACTCACGCCAACCGCCCCTACTTCTCGAAATACAAACATATAAGGCACCTTCTCCTCCGACACATATGCAGAGTAACAATCTAATATACATTACAAAAACCCACCCTACATATACACAAACAAAACGACCTTCAGAGAGAGAGAGAGAGAGAGAGAGAGATAGAGAGGAGAAAAAGCGAGAGAGAGCGAGAGAGAGAGAGAGAAGAGCTGAGAGAGAGAGAGCGAGAGAAGAGAGAGAGAGAGCGAGAGAGAGAGAAGAGAAGAGAGAGGAGAGAGAGAGAGAAAGAGAGATAGAGCGAGAACGAGCTAGATAGAGAGCGATAGCGAGAGAGAGAGAGAGAGAGAGAGAGAGAGAGAGAGAGAGAGAGAGAGAGAGAGAGAGAGAGAGAGAGA
>NC_061858.1:27041-29541 GCF_019202785.1 Penaeus chinensis
TAAATATATATATATAATATATATATATATATAAAGAAATATAGATATAATAATAAAAGTGAATCTAAATATAAATGAACATATATATATATAAATATACTAATTTAATATATAGATTTAATATATATATAATATATAATATATATATATATATATATTTATATATATATTTATATATATGTATGTGTGTGTGTGTGTTGTGTGTGTTTTTGTGTGTGAATAAGATATATATACTAGTATATATTATATAATATATATATATGTGAGTGTGTTGTGTAATATATATATAATATATATATATATATATATAATAATAATATATAAAATATAGTATATATAAGATTTATATATCTATGGTTATATAAGTTTATACATATATGATACAATATATATATATATTTATATATAAAATATAATAAATATAAGTATACATATGTATATATAGAATAAATAAATATATATTTATATATATGAATACATGTATCTATATAGATATATTATATATATATATTAATTATATATATATTAAATGTATACATGTATAGTTAATTTATATTGTATATATATACATATATATATATATATATATATATATGAATGAACACACACACACACATAATATATATATATATATATATATATATACACATTATCCACGTAAACATCCTTCCTACGAAGAATTTCAAAATTAACCGATAATTACACAAATAAAAACAAAGCAGCACTACTCACCCCCTAACAGCCGGTTAGTTTTCTTCCGAAGTAGTTGTTCAATGTGCCAGGAGAAGGTAGACGCCCTACATAGCTCTTCCTTGTACTGTAAGTGTCCGTGTTAACAAAAAGTGGATAAAGTGTTTAAGTTTTTAAGCGTAAGATGAAGACAAATTGTGTATTGTGGAGATTTTATTCTCTATTTTCATGGTAGTAAATATTTGTTATGCTTTAAATCTACTTCTGATTTTTTATTAAAGAAATTAACTTTGTTGTTTTAGATTTTTTCCTTTGTTATATTTCGTGAGGAATATTTTGTTACGAGAGAGTGTTTTAGTTGTCCTGTTTTTGATTATCATTTCCTTATTTTTCAGCCTTCTAGCATACGATACAAAGTGTTTTTTTTTTTTTCAAGAAATAACTCACACTACATTTTTTTTTTCACTACCGTTTCCCAAAGAGAAGCAAAATGGAAAAAAAAAAAAAAATAGAATCCAAGAATTAGTTTTGTGTGATGTGTGTCCTTTATTGTGTGTTTTGGCATGTTTTAAACTGTATATACACATATACGTTTGGCAGTGTGTATGTGGTTTTGCGCGTGCTGTATTTATCGTTTGAAAATACAGTATATTATGTGTTTCACAAACGAAAAAAGAGTGCAACGAATTTTCATTACTTACACCTTGAAAATATTCCCGTTTCGTCCAGATTTACGTCTCACATTATAGATAGATTTCCTTATGATATTTCTGAATTGTAGAACGAGCATTGCTATCCGTTACAGTACATGGGAACGTAAAGAATATATATTTTTTAAAGAATCTCTCTCTCTCTCTCCCCTATCTCTCACCTTCTCCCCCATTCTCTCCACTCTCCTCGAACTCTCTCTCTCTCCTCTCTCCTCTTTTTTCTCTCTACCCTCTTTTTCTCTCCCCTCTCTCCTTCGCTCTCTTCTTTCTCTCTCTCTCTCGCTCTCTCTCTCCTTCCCATCCTCTCTCTCCTCTCTCTATCTTCTCTCTCCTCACTTTTCCTCTCTTCCATCTCTCTCTTCATCTCTCTCTCCTCTCTCTCCTCTCTCCTCACTCTCTCTCTCCTCTCTCTCTCTTCCCCCCCCCCCTCTCTCTCTCTCTCTTTTTCTTTCTCTTCCTCTTTCCTTCTCTCTCTCCTACACGGAATTAAAAGTATCCCATATTTAAAGACTCTCTCTCTCTCTCCTCCCCACTCTTTTCTCTCTCTCTCTCTCCCCCATCCCTCTCTGCCCCTCTTTTCTCTCCCCCCCCTCCTCTCACTCTCCTTTCTCCCCTCTATCCCTCCTCTCCACGTCCCCTCTTTTTCTCTCTCTCATCTCTCCCCTCCCCTTTTCTCTCTCTCTCTCCCTCTCTTTCCTCTCTCTCTCCTCTCCCTCCACCTCTCTTCGTATCTCTCTCTCCTCTCTCTCTCTCTCTCCTCACTTCCTCTTTTCTTTCTCTCCCCCCCCCCTCTCCTCTCTCTCACTCCTCTCTCACTCCCCATCTCCCTCTCTCTCTCCCTCTCTCTCTCTCTTTCTCTTTCTTCCGCCCCCCCTCCTCTCTCTCTCTTTCTTCCCTTCAAACTTTCTCTCTCTTTTCTCTCTTCTCTTTATCTCTCTCCCCTCTACATCAAAATGTAAAGATATATATTTAAAGCTCTCCTGCTCTTTTTCTCCCCCCCCCCTCCTCTCTCTCTCTCTCTCTCCGTTCATCCTCTCCTCTCTCTCATCTCTCTCTATCTATCTCTATCTTTCTCTCTCCTCCTCTCTTTCTTTCTCTCT
>NC_061858.1:34541-38374 GCF_019202785.1 Penaeus chinensis
AAGAAGCAGTGATAAAGTAGGTAAGAAGCAGGAATGAAGGAGGTAAGAAGCAGGAATGAAGGAGGTAAGAAGCAGGAATGAAGGAGGTAAGAAGCAGTGATAAAGTAGGTAAGAAGCAGGAATGAAGGAGGTAAGAAGCAGGAATGAAGGAGGTAAGAAGCAGTGATAAAGTAGGTAAGAAGCAGGAATAAAGTAGGTAAGAAGCAGGAATGAAGGAGGTAAGAAGCAGGAATGAAGGAGGTAAGAAGCAGGAATGAAGGAGGTAAGAAGCAGTGATAAAGTAGGTAAGAAGCAGGAATAAAGTAGGTAAGAAGCAGGAATGAAGGAGGTAAGAAGCAGGAATGAAGGAGGTAAGAAGCAGGAATGAAGGAGGTAAGAAGCAGGAATGAAGGAGGTAAGAAGCAGGAATGAGTAGGTAAGAAGCAGGAATGAAGGAGGTAAGAAGCAGGAATGAAGGAGGTAAGAAGCAGGAATGAAGGAGGTAAGAAGCAGGAATGAAGGAGGTAAGAAGCAGGAATGAAGGAGATAAGAAGCAGGAATGAAGGAGGTAAGAAGCAGGAATGAGTAGGTAAGAAGCAGGAATGAAGGAGGTAAGAAGCAGGAATGAATGAGGTAAGAAGCAGGAATGAGTAGGTAAGAAGCAGGAATGAAGGAGGTAAGAAGCAGGAATGAAGGAGGTAAGAAGCAGGAATGAAGGAGGTAAGAAGCAGGAATGAAGGAGATAAGAAGCAGGAATGAAGTAGGTAAGAAGCAGGAATGAAGGAGATAAGAAGCAGGAATGAAGTAGGTAAGAAGCAGGAATGAAGGAGGTAAGAAGCAGGAATGAAGGAGGTAAGAAGCAGGAATGAAGGAGGTAAGAAGCAGGAATGAAGGAGGTAAGAAGCAGGAATGAAGTAGGTAAGAAGCAGGAATGAAGGAGGTAAGAAGCAGGAATGAAGGAGGTAAGAAGCAGGAATGAGTAGGTAAGAAGCAGGAATGAAGGAGGTAAGAAGCAGGAATGAAGGAGGTAAGAAGCAGGAATGAAGGAGGTAAGAAGCAGGAATGAAGGAGGTAAGAAGCAGGAATGAAGTAGGTAAGAAGCAGGAATAAAGTAGGTAAGAAGCAGGAATGAAGGAGGTAAGAAGCAGTGATAAAGTAGGTAAGAAGCAGGAATGAAGTAGGTAAGAAGCAGGAATAAAGTAGGTAAGAAGCAGGAATAAGTAGGTAAGAAGCAGGAATGAAGGAGGTAAGAAGCAGGAATGAAGGAGGTAAGAAGCAGGAATGAAGTAGGTAAGAAGCAGGAATGAAGTAGGTAAGAAGCAGGAATGAAGGAGGTAAGAAGCAGGAATGAAGGAGGTAAGAAGCAGGAATGAAGGAGGTAAGAAGCAGGAATGAAGGAGGTAAGAAGCAGGAATGAAGGAGGTAAGAAGCAGGAATGAAGTAGGTAAGAAGCAGGAATGAAGGAGGGTAAGAAGCAGGAATGAAGGAGGTAAGAAGCAGGAATGAGTAGGTAAGAAGCAGGAATGAAGGGAGGTAAGAAGCAGAATGAAGGAGGTAAGAAAGCAGGAATGAGGAGGTAAGAAGCAGGAATGAAGGAGGTAAGAAGCAGGAATGAAGGAGGTAAGAAGCAGGAATGAAGGAGTAAGAAGCAGGAAATGAAGGAGGTAAGAAGCAGGAATGAAGGAGGTAAGAAGCAGGAATGAAGGAGGAAGAAGCAGGAATGAAGGAGGTAAGAAGCAGGAATGAGTAGGTAAGAAGCAGGAATGAAGGAGGTAAGAAGCAGGAATGAAGGAGGTAAGAAGCAGGAATGAAGGAGAGTAAGAAGCAGGAATGAAGGAGGGAAGAAGCAGGAATGAAGGAGGTAAGAAGCAGGAATGAGTAGGTAAGAAGCAGGAATGAAGAGGTAAGAAGACATGATGAAGGAGGTAAGAAGCAGGAATGAAGGAGGTAAGAAGCAGGAATGAAGGAGGTAAGAAGCAGGAATGAAGGAGGTAAGAAGCAGGAATGAAGAGGTAATAAGCAGGAATGAAGGAGGTAAGAAGCAGGAATGAAGGAGGTAAGAAGCAGGAATGAGTAGGTAAGAAGCAGGAATGAAGGAGGTAAGAAGCAGGAATGAAGGAGGTAAGAAGCAGGAATGAAGGAGGTAAGAAGCAGGAATGAAGGAGGTAAGAAGCAGGAATGAAGAGTAAGAAGCAGGAATGAAGGAGGTAAGAAGCAGGAATGAAGGAGGTAAGAAGCAGAATGAAGGAGGTAAGAAGCAGGAATAGTAGGTAAGAAGGCAGGAATGAAGTAGGTAAGAAGCAGGAATGAAGGAGGTAAGAAGCAGAATGAAGGAGGTAAGAAGCAGGAATGAAGGAGATAAGAACAGGAATGAAGAGGTAAGAAGCAGGAATAAGGAGATAAGAAGCAGGAATGAAGGAGGTAAGAAGCAAGGAATGAATGAGGTAAGAAGCAGGAATGAAAGGTAAGAAGCAGGAATGAAGGAGGTAGAAGCAGAATAAGAGGTAAGAAGCAGGAATGAAGGAGGTAAAAGCAGGAATGAAGAGGTAAGAAGCAGGAATGAAGGAGGTAAGAAGCAGAATGAAGGAGAAAGAGCAGGAATGAAGGAGGTTAAGAAGCAGGAATGAAGGAGGTAAGAAGCAGGAATGAAGGAGATAAGAAGCAGGCAAGAAGGAGGTAAGAAGCAGGAATGAAGGAGATAAGTAAGCAGAATGAAGGAGGTAAGAAGCAGGAATGAAGGAGGTAGAAGCAGGAATGAAGGAGGTAAGAAGCAGGAATAAGGAGGTAAGAAGCAGGAATGAAGGAGGTAAGAAGCAGGAATGAAGGAGGTAAGAAGCATGATAAAGTAGGTAAGAAGCAGGAAGGATATAGGTAAGAAGCAGGAAAAAGTAAGGAAGAATATAAGTATAAGATTAGATAAGATGCCAGTACAAAGCTAGAAAATGGATAACATACGAGTTTAATGTAATTAAGATACATATATGACAAAGATAAGATACCATCATACGTACATAGTTACATGTATAACATAGAGAAAATACAAGTATCAAGAAAAAATATTACGTATGACATAGGCAATATTACTGTATACTCTATATGACACAGGCATGCATTAGATGAGCTACAAATCAAGTAGATAAGATTCACGCGTAATATAGATAAGATAAAAAGTATAAAGTGAACCGAATTGGTCCTTGTCCGATTGCTGTGAGAAAAAAAAAAAAAAAAAAAAAAGAAAAAGGGGACGTAATTGCGTTTAGATGTTCAAACTTTTCCACGAGTTATTTATCTATTAATATATCTATTCTGTTTGGTACGTGTTTATTAATTCAGTCGGCTATCGGGTCTTTCTATACTTACATTTAAGGTTGGCTGTGATTCATAAAACGGTCGATATTGATGCAAGTCCATTAGTCAAAATGCATACAGGCAAGGCGATTCCATTATGCTTCTCTCTCTCTCTCTCCTCCTCACTCTCTCTCTCTCTCGCTCTCTCTTCTGTCTCTCTCTTACTGCCTCTCTTCTCTCTCTTTGTCTATCTATCTATATGTCTCTATAGCTATCCATTTATCTATCTGTCCTATCTATCTCTCGTCCATATATATATAATATATATATATAATATATATATATATAATATATATATATATATAATTATATTTATATAGATATTTGTCTGACTATCTTTCCAACTATCTATATCTATTTATCAGTCGATCTATGTCTATAGATCTCCTCCTCTTCTCCTCTATCTTTCTCTTTCATTCCTTCTTCCTCGCCCTCTCTCCCTCATTCGGCCCTCTCACCCCTTTCTCCCGACCCCAGATGGATATCCCGACGCATCAGGTAACCTC
>NC_061858.1:43474-45974 GCF_019202785.1 Penaeus chinensis
ACCGCGGCCTCCTGCTGCCTCGTCCCCGCATTTTAACAAACAATCGGCGTGTTTCATCGGCACGGGCTCCATGCCCGTCTCCTAGCATCCTGCGGCCCACGGTGCGGCCGTGTCTTAGGCAAGACGGTGCAGGTGGCGCGGGCAAAGGAGCCCGTGCGTGGGCAACGCCGCCGTCACCTTGACTTCCAACCTCGGTCCCTCCCTCGACTCCCACACGCGCCTCACCCTGGCCTCCGCCATATCTTGACCCTCGCGACTCTCCGGACACTCCGCCAGGTTGCTTTATCGGGCGGTGATTAGATCCACGTCATACTGCTCATGAAGGCCATGGCGTCGTAGTTGGATCCCCATGTTGCTACACAGCCACAGTGCTTCCTGTGGCTATGAAAACCGCTACAAATGCCTTTTGGAAAGTTTCATCAACAATGTCTGACTGAGTTTTAGGTAGGCTTTTCCTTCCTGACGATCGTATCTCTACTGAGTGCCTCGTTTACTGCCACTTAATCACCCCATTTCGGCCGACGGACCACTTCGGAAATTGCAAACCAATATTCACCCAAAAACACCGTTTAAACCTCCACGGCCACCGCGCAGGCCATGTCCCGGACCTGGCGCTCCCTCGTCCGCGTCGGCCCGCACCCGACGGACGAACTCCCGCACTCGCCACGAACTGTCTTCCTGGACCGTCGCCTCCTCGGACACTTGTGAATACCACAGTAAAACTTCATAACTTTTGTCAGTGAGACGCGGTCACGACCAATTACAACACTGGCTTTTCTACGCAAGCTATCCCGAACATAAGCGTGCGGTGAATAATTAATGAGTGTGCTTGGTCCACGGGCCAAGGCGGGCCATACACGGGCGCATGCAGCCAGCACACCACACAAGGAGCCAAGCACGGTTCCCTCGCTGAACCTGCCAGGCGATCGACTGAGGCAACCTGGCGGCCCGAACCCGCTCCTCCGCCCCGGATGACCTTCTCCCTCCCCCATTATGCCACGCTTCATGAATGAGAAAACGCTCGGTCGTGTTTGCGAAAAGGACGAAAAAACAGTACGCACTGTCTTTCACTAAAATTATTTAGGGCTACTGTCTTCCTGGAGTTTTTGTTTTGCAACACACCTCACACACGGGACCCAGCCGCCCGGCGCATGGTGCTCGCACGTCTTTTACGCAGCCAAGGACGGCCGGGTAAAGAGTACGCGGGTCTTAACATTGGACGACTTGCACAACAAATCATGCATGGATACTCTCTCTCTCTCGCTCTCGCTCTCACTTTCTCTCTCGCACTCACGCTCTCGCTCTCGCTCTCGTCCTCGCCCTCAGTCTCTGCAAATAGAACAACGAAGGGAAGAACAAGAAAACACACGAATATGCCAAATGCCTTTTCGCTGTATTGGCTTTTCAGGGCATATTCGTGTTTTCTTGTTCTTCCCTTTGTTGTTCTATTTGTAATTTGTTCGACGTGAATACCACACTCACTCATTCACACATTCACTCACTCAGTCACACATTCATTCTCACCTTCAAGAAGAAGAAGGAGAAGGAGAAGGAGAAGGAGAAGGAGAAGGAGGAGAAGGAGAAGGAGAAGGAGAAGGAGAAGGAGAAGGAGAAGGAGAAGGAGAAGGAGAAGGAGAAGGAGAAGGAGAAGGAGAAGGAGAAGGAGAAGGAGAAGGAGAAGAGAAGGAGAAGAGAAGAAGGAGAAGAAAAGAAGAAGAAGAAGAAGGTGATTATCCAGATGATAATGATGGTGATGATAGTGGTGGTGATGATGGTGGTGGTGATGGTAGTGGTGACGGTGGTGATGATGGTGGTGGTGATGATGGTGATGATGATGGTGGTGATGGTGATAATGATGATGGTGGTGATGATGATGATGGTGATGATAATGATAATGGTGATGATGATGATGATGATGGTGGTAATAATAATGGTGATGGTGGTGGTGATATGATGATGGTGATAATGATAATGATGATGATGGTGGTGATGACGATGATAATGATAATGATGACGGTGATGATAATGATGATGGTGATGATGATGGTGGTGGTGATGGTGATGATAGTGATTTTGATAATGGTGGCAGTGATGATGATGATGATGATGATGATAATGATGATGGTGGTGATGATGATGATAATGATAATGATGACGGTGATGATAATGATGATGGTGATGATGTTAGTGATGGTGGTGGTGATGGAGGTGATGATGATGATGATGATGATGATGATGATGATGATGATGATGATGATGATGATGATGATGGTGATGATGGTGGTGGTGATGGTGATGATAGTGATTTTGATAATGGTGGCAGTGATGATGATGATGATGATGATAATGATGATGGTGGTGATGATGATGATAATGATAATGATGACGGTGATGATAATGATGATGGTGATGATGTTAGTGATGGTGGTGGTGATGGAGGTGATGATGATGATGATGATGATGATGATGATGATGATGATGATGATGATGATGATGATGA
>NC_061858.1:75974-78474 GCF_019202785.1 Penaeus chinensis
TTGCTAACCCCTCCTCCTCTTTCTTCCTCTGCTTTCATTCCTGTGCTATATTTCTCCCTTCTCTTATTACCTCTTCCTCTCTCTCCCCGTCTTCGCTGTCCCTCCTCCACCTCGTTCTCGCTTCCTCCCTTCCTCCTTCATTACCTCCCTCCTGTCTCTCTCGCAATCACTCTTTCCTCAATCACATCCCATTTTCCTCACTTCTACCCTCCCTCCTTGTTCACTTGCTATCTCCCTGACTGCCTCTCTCCCTTCTACTTCATTTGCTCTCTTCGTCCCTTCCCCCTCCTCCCTCCTCCCTTCCCTCCCTTCCCGCCCCTCCCGCTTTCCCTCTCTCTGGTCGAGCGTTTCCCTGATGAAAGTCAGAGCGCGGGAAATTTAAAGCACACAGATTCGCTCAAATCGCAAAGGTAACAACTCAGAATTCAAGTGATGACATAAAACTGTAAGTAGCACTTTTACCTTTTACCACTTTTACTGTAAGTGGCACTTTTAATTTATCTAAAAAAACTGCACTGTTGTATTTACCGATTAATCATATTCAATTATAATTAGAAATATTGAGCATCCTCTGGTGCCGGTAACAGTCTCTGACAATGAATAATATGATTAGTGGATTAACTATTTACCTAGAGTAGGGATATCTATACTTCTTATCCTAAAAATATTTCAGCATCACATATAAAACAAATTCAACGAAGTTTCAAGTGAATGACAAGCCACCCTCGTGAAGCATCTTCCTTCCATTCAGGCGTGCTTCTTCAGAAAGCCCTCGTGCGAGACCAGAACCAGCGACCGAGTTCAGGCGTGGCAGTCGACTCGTATCTCCCCCTACAGCAGAGAGAACTTCAAATAATTCCCAACTCACACACCGTATTTGGATATGTTGATCCGGGCCAGAAATAACTACAAACACATTTGCCCATTTTACGTCCCAGCGCAAACACACACGACCACTACTGTTCAACTTGAAGCATGACGCACGACCGACGGCGGTGATGGCATTCCAAGACGCGCCCAAGGCAGCGGCCTCGCGCCAGAGGGCGACACGGCCCTGCGACTTGGCTTTCCTGCAGCATCCCTCTTCCGCGGTCTTCTTCTTGTCTTCTCTTATCAATCCGGTCTCAATAGATAAATAAATAATATATATATATATATATATATATATATATATATATATACACTTTTTTATGTGCAGCCGCTATCCCCACTGGGTCATCTTCAGTAAAATGAACTTTCGCGTTAAAGTGCGTCTCTCTTTCTTTCTTTCCTTCCTTCCACCTTCCACCTTCCACCCTCCACCCTCCACCCTCCATCCTCCATCCTCCATCCTCCACCCTCCACCCTCCACCCTCCACCCTCCACCCTCCCCTCCCGTCATTCACGATCCAAATACCAAGAGCCCTCCAAGAGACGCTCGCCCCGTGGTCAGCGCCCCGAAGGTCTCGCTCCGGAGACTCCTTTCCCTCCGGACGCAAAGGCTGCAAAGCCACGGAAGACTCTCTTAAACGCAGCCTTCCTTCTGCTCCGGCGGAGGCGGAGCCCTAGGAGCACGGCTGCCCTAGGAGCACGGCTGCCCTAGGAGCACGGCTGTCCGCGACCCGACGCAGTGTACGCGCGCGCTCAGCGCCCTCAGGGGTGATGGAGGAGGAGGAGGAGGAGGAGGAGGAGGAGGAGGAGGAGGGGGGGGAAAGAGGAGGAGGGGGGGAAGAGGAGGGGGAGGAGGAGGAGGAGGGGGAAGAGGAGGAGGGGGAGGAGGAGGGGGAAGAGGAGGAGGGGGAGGAGGAGGAGGGGGAAGAGGAGGAGGGGGAGGAGGAGGAGGAGGGGGAAGAGGAGGAGGGGGAGGAGGAGGAGGGGGAGAAAGGAAAAGAGGAGGAGGCGGAGGAGGAGGAGGAGAAAGGAAAAGAGGAGGAGGAGGAGGAGGAGGAGGAGGAGGAGGAGGAGGAGGAGGAGGAGGAGGAGGAGGAGGAGGAGGAGGAGGGGGAAGAGGAGGAGGAGGAGGAGGAGGCGGAGGAGGAGGAGGAGAAAGGAAAAGAGGAGGAGGAGGAGGAGGAGGAGTAGAAAGGAAAGAGGAGGAGGAGGAGGAGGAGGAGGAGGAGGAGGAGGAGGAGGAGGAGGAGCGGCGGCGGCTGCGCGGCTGGCGGCGCAGGCGGGGGTCCGGGGGCCCCCGTTGGGATCGCCCGCGCCGGCCCCCTTTCGGCGCGACCCTTCCCGGATCCCGGTCGTCGGCTGCTTCGTGCCGGGTCAATTCTTCTGCTCAGCGGCTTCGAGGCTTGCGTGCGTCGCTTCGGCTTATCCTTCTCGCCGTTCTTAGCGTCTCCTTTCCTTTTCCCCTCCGGAAAATGCTTTTCGGCGGACGCGCCCTTTCATCCTCTTCTTTCCCTTTTTCTTTTAAATGTTTCTCGGGCTGGTGGGTCTTCGGCGGCCCCCCTCCGCCCCCCAGCCCGGCCTCCCCCATCTTCCCAGCCCGTCGGTCTGACTTCCCCCGGCTTCTTTTGTC
>NC_061858.1:83474-85974 GCF_019202785.1 Penaeus chinensis
CGCCTACACCTTAATGGCCTTACATTCCACCACTGGCCATGTGGTCTACCCCCCCCCCCCCCTTCGCCGCAGTCAATACATGACGTGTTCAAGTATTTATAGAGCAAGATCACCCCCCACCCCCTTCCTGCGTGACTCACCCATGCATTCTAATTGTTGCGAAAGCCCGTGACCTCCACAATGTCACGGCCATAATACACGAGCCGCAGAACTCCAGAACCGAGCGATTCAGCTTCTTTCCCGGCCTTTCTCCCTCCTGGCTGACGAACAGGCAAACGTCCTGTCACTTCTATGTCAAGATTTTCCTGCTTTCATAGTTACCAGAATTTCGCCCGTCGGGTGTTACACGCGTCCTTTGTGATCAGCTGTTACGTCACCTGTTGGAAACATGCTCCTCAGGAAATCCTCGGCGCCGACGTCTCGCAGCTGCTCTCCAAGTGCCTTCCTCTAATCTCTCGCAATGCTGCCGGACCTTTAGGACGCCTTCCCCTTCAAGTGCGTGGCGAGGGAAAGACTCTCCCCCCCAGGGCACGCCTGTGAGGGACTACTATGCCCGGAGAGGCCACGAAGAAGGCAACACTATGAGGCAGGGATGAAAGCCTGCGGTATGACGCCGGCGGAGGTGAAGTGCCCGCAGTTCTCTTAATATTCAATGGGACCCTTCCACGTTCTCCCGCTTGCTGTCTGACGCACGATCGGGGGAGAGGCTTGGGGGCAACAAGAGGAGTACTCCCTCCAATAAGCAGGGAAGGAGGATTTTACTCATCCTTCTGGTAAATTTCGCGACGTGGACATCCCTCCACATCGCGATCAGGCCACTTCCGGAAACCCGGGCCCCACGCTGTCTGACATCCAATGAAACGCCCGAAGGTCCCTGTATCTTTTGACGCAGCTAACATTAAACCGTTACCATGATCACTACAACCACAGGTTGCTCTTGCATTATCTGGGGTCAATCCTGTTTCCCATCCCTGCTTTCCAAAGGAAGGTATGGATGCAGAGAAAACTCTGTATTTAATGAAACTCCATCACCCATACACATTTATTTGAGGAAGGTCTTTCTAGCAAAGCTGCACAGCATACCTTAAAGGATAACTATCTGCTGCACCTGCACATACTCCAGAATATCTTTAACATCATGAACAATATCCGCTTCCCATAACCCTTTTTTGCGCCTTTCTTTCGTCTCTATTAACAGCTGTACTTCCTTTGTGAACTCCCGTAACTGCCATCCGCCTCTACCGTTCCTCTCTCCTTCGCCTTTTTTTTGTTCTGGTTTCCACTCTTTGCACTCCTTCCTTTCTGCTACGTCGCCATTTTTGCCACTGCCTCTGACAGCCCATGCGTGCAGATGAGCAAACACCACCTGCTGATACATCCAGTTACTTACCTGGCGCAGGTAAGCGGCACATGAGTCACCGCCCCCTGAGTCCCTCGCACATCCGCCCACATAACTCCTGCCCGCCCCGCCCCGTCCCTTCCTTTCCCTTACAATCCCTCCTCTTTCACTTCCACGCCTCCCTATCTGCCCTCTTCCATTCCATTCTGTCCCTCCCCTTCCTATTCTCATTCTCTTTCCCTCCCCTTCCCCTTCCCCTTCCCCTTCCCCTTCCCCTTCCCCTTCTTATTCTCATTCTCTTTCCCTCCCCTTCCCATTCTTATTCTCATTCTCTTTCCCTGCCCTTCCCGTTCTTATTCTTATTCCCTCGCTCCCCATCCGTCCTCTCCCAGCTGTTCCCCTTCCTCACCGCCCACAAGCGTTGCCGCACACTCCCTGGGCGGGGAAACGTGAGGATGAAAAAGCGACAGTCCTGCCGGCGGGGATGCGAGGCCTCCCCTGGCATCCGAGGCCAAGAGAATTCTCTTCGCCCGAGCGGCGCTTTGCTTATCATGAAGGCGCAAGGAACCCGCGTGATGACACTGCTGCGAGGGTGCTCCTCCATGCAATGTGTAAGGCATTAATCCTCCCCCACTTCCGAACCCATCCTCATAACCACACACACACTGACACCCTCACCCATGCCCACCCCCACACCCTCACCCACACCTGCACCCGCACCCATAGTCACACATATAGTCACACCCACACCCACGCCCCACACCACACTCACGCCCGCACCCACGCCCCAAACCACACTCACGCCCGCACCCACGTCCCACACCACACTCACGCCCGCACCCACGCCCCACACCACACTCCTGGCCCAAAATGCTCCAAAGGTGCCTAAATGATTCCGTCCGGCAGCGTCTCCTTCCGGCTCTTCACAGACCACAACTGCGCCCCCAGCTCTCGCCCAGTCTTCCCTGTCCTCAGGCCTACCTCTACTTTCATGAAGTTTGATTTGTTTCTTTGAATGGACAGAAAACGAGTTCCCATAAGAAGGTCCTTCTCGTATGCGAAGTGCGAAGCAGGACAATGAACGAGCACCCCCCCCCCCCCCCCCAAGTCCATCGCTTCCCCATGGATAGCGAGTGACGTCAGCGTCCCGTTACGCGGAAG
>NC_061858.1:90974-100974 GCF_019202785.1 Penaeus chinensis
ATTTATATACATATATATATTTTAATATATATTAACATTATGTATATACATATATACATACATACATACATATATATCAACATTATGTATATACATACATACATACATACATACATACATATATATATATATACACACATATATGTATATGTTATATACATTGATATATATATATATATACATACAGACATGTATATATGTATACATGTATATATAAATATACATTTATGATATACATACATACATACATACATACAAACATACACACACACACACACACACACACACACACACACACACACACACACACACACACACACACACACACACACACACACACACACACACACACACACACATATACACACACACACACACACACACACACACACACACACACACACACACACACACACACACACACACACATCTATATATATCATATATGCATATATATACATATATACATGTATACTTATATATATACATACTTATATATACATACTTATATATACATATACGTACATACACACATGTATGTTTGTATATAAATACGAATATGTATTTATATCCATGTATGTCTGGATGGATGTACACAAACACAAACAAATACACAAACAATAACAAACAAACAAATAAACACACATATATGTATGTATGTGTGTACGTAAGTATGTGTATATATATATATATATATATATATATATATACATATATATATCCACATATTTGTATTATCAAAGTATAAATGTATGCGCGTTGGTGTTAACATTTGCGTATGAATTTTGAATTGCTAATCATTAAATATGCACTAAACCAAATGTAAAGAACCGCACACCCTTGATGCACGGGGCAGCAGTCAAGGCAGGGCACGGTGTCAGTGCAGTGGCGTCCAGGGCGCCGCTTCCTCCACCGAGCGGGCAGCACGAGACGTGTCACGAGAAACAGCAATGCCCTGGCGTTAGGGCAGGGCACCCAGCCTGGCTGTCTGCTCGAGGCGACACGTGATGACTCTGCGGGCCCCTGGAACCCCGGCTCCACCTCGCGTCTTGTATGTATGAGCCGCCTTTCCGAGTTCCGCCCTACGTTTGGGCGGCCCTTTGTTGCCCGGCGCGGAAGTGCAGTCGGGATCTCCACGAGGATTCCACTTCCCTTTCGCCGACAACAATGGCGCTCCCGTGTGGCCCACGCAACTGCCCCCCCGCCCACCACCTCACTCCCACTGAGCGCATCCCCAGCCGCGCCTCTCCCCGGCGCAACCACGTGACGCGGCGTTAGCCCTTTGGAGGCGCAGGCGAAGGAAAAGAAAGGCGACAAAGCCCTCAGGGCGATCAACCGGAAGAGCTCAAATCCAGCTCCACTTTCAGTGGGTTGCCAGCATCACGACGCTGGCGGAAGGCTCGCACCTGTCGTCCTCATCGCTCTACCTGCCGCAACTGCTACTGCCCCTCCCCTTCCTGCCTCCCTCCTTCCCTTCCTTACGGCACTGCCCATCGCCCGCCCTTCCCTCAGCTGCCACCCCTTTCCTTCCCTACATAGCCATTTTCTTCCTCCTCTCCCTCCGTCATAGCCCTTTCCCCTGCCCCTGCCTCCCTTCCTTCCGCCCATCTTCCCGCTACCCCCTATCCATTCACTGCCGTTCCGCAAGGTCTCCTGGCCTCCACGACTTCCTTGCCCTCCGCCCCTACTCTCTGGGCTCCCTCCCTCCTTCGCCCAATCTATCCCTTTCATACTTCCTTGTCTCTCTCTCTTATACATTAACATTACCCACGGTGTACGTGACGGACGCCCAGGAAGCTAAAACAGTGATAGCTAGCGAGATCACGAGACGCGACAGGGAGACTCCAAAATAATGGCGATGGGAGAAGTAGGGCGCTGGCGAGAAGGGAAAGGTAGGAACGGACGCACGACTACGGCGTGTTGGCCGGCCAAATATTGACAGGCCGTACAGCCACCACGGGAGCTTGGATTCCCTTGGCCGGGCGCAGCGTGATATATCCATTATAGCTAAGCTTCATCCTGCAGCGACTTACAGGTCACTATATCCTGCACTCGAATTTCACACTACTTAGCTGCACAGAACATTACATTTTACACCCTCCTTCCACACTAGCTTTTGACCGCCCCGCTACACACACGCTCGCATCCATACAACCTCGTTCCATGCGTCTTCAACCTTGAGTTCTATTTAAAGCCAACATCACACTTAGATTTATGCTGCATGCTTCGGCACTCGTACTTCTTAGTAAACATAAACAACATAAATAAACACATATCCAAGGCAGAAATAAGTACTAAAAACTTCAAAGCGCGTCCAGTAACACATCTTACACATGTCTTACTCTAATAAGGCTGCACCCACCCACCAATAATGATGCACTCTGGTATGGGCGGTCTGCAATGCCATTCACACCACAAAATTGACCTTACAACCACCTACTACTTTACTCACTCATTCATATCACATTAATAATGTGCTAAGATCGTTATCCCTTTAGCTTTCCCCATGTCGCGTTCATTTGAACACCACTGCAGATGCCTTCGAGAGGCAACCCCGCGCATTACCTGGAGAGTCTTCATCGCTAGAATCACACGGGGACTTGTACTCGGGCGATTGATCGACGGGCTGTTTGTATTCGGGCGAGTCCGGCGAGGCTTCTTGGTCGGAGCTCGCCTGATAGCCGGGTGCCAGCAGCGCCGCCAGGTCGTCCAAGTTCAGGTTATGCGGAGGCTGAGCCCCACGGTTGCGGGGCATTCCTCCGGGGAACGGGACCGTGGCGGGGCCCGGGGCGTGGGGCCAGTGAGGGCCTTCGTCTGCACTCAGGAAGAGGGAGTGCCGCGACGCTGACGCAGGGACCGGGTTGGGAGAGTATCGAGGGAACGGGCCACACTCCTGGCCGGGCGGGTCGGGGATATCTGAGGCATGGGCAGGCACGGGTGGTGGAGGTATGGGCACTGTTGGCGGCGGGGGTAAGACACCTGTCGTGGAGAAGCTCGCAGGTGGCATGTTGTTACGAGGACTCACCAGATGAGGCGGAACGGCCGGGCGGCCGTGGGGTGGCACCTGGGGGGGAGGCCCCTCCGGACTAATCAAAACGCCGTCTATCACGTCAAAACTTCCGCTCGAGGGACGGGACCCTCCCTTGGAGCATCCGCTCGAAGGACCCGACCCTCCCCGAGAGCCCGCGCTGGGAGGTCGAGGGCCACCGCTGGGAAGCGGAGGACCACTAAGAGGCTTGGGGCCATCACTCGCAAACGCTGGGACACCACTAGGAGGCCTAGGTCCTTCACTGATAAGTGGTGGGCCACTCCCGAGAGGCCTTGGTCCATCACTCGGCAGCAGAGAGCCACCACTAGGAGGTCTTGGTCCTTCACTAGGCAGCGGAGGGCCACCACTTGGCGGCCGTGGGCCACCACTTGGCGGCCGTGGGCCACCACTTGGCGGCCTTGGGCCATCACTGGGCAACGGAGGGCCACCACTTGGCGGCCGTGGTAAATCACTTGGCGGCCGAGGGCCATCATTAGGGGGCCGCGGGCCAGCCTCAGGACGCCTCTCATCCGCCTGGGCAGCCCGGCGCAGGACGACCGGCGAAGGGCGCGACTGGCCTGGAGGCACCGAGGCCGGGTAGTGAACTGGCGGCGCGGGGAACTGAGAGCCGTACCAGTTGGGCACTGAACCGGGATACCCGAAGCCATGGGGGGGCAGGGGCGGGGGGTTGCCGTCAGGGCACGGCGGCAACGGGAAGTGCCCCTTGACCACCGAGCCATGGCCGTGGGGGGGCACGGGCGGCTGGCACTCGTGCCACGACGCCCGTTGCATGGCCCATGGCCGTAGGGCTGGCTTGGGCGTGGGCGGAAGCCCTGCGTCCCCGGGGGAGGAGGCGCCGTTGTTGTTGGTGAGGTTGGAGAGCGAGTTGTTATTGTTGGCGGGGTACACGGAGGGGTTGAAGGGCACGAACTGCCACTCGTCCGAGTCGTCGGAGCCCCGGCGGAAGAGCTCGTCGCGGCGGCGCCGCAACTTGGACCGGAACGTGTTCATCACCATGGCTTGACCGGCGGGGGGCACGGCAGCGGGTAGGGGGGGCGCCGGGAGGACGCCCTCGGGCCGTCTCTCCGGACGCAGGAGACGAGGACGCCGAAGGGCGCTAGGGCTCCTTCCAGCGGCCGGGGTGGGCGGTCACTTTAAGCGGATAACACGATACACACGAGTTGTGACGGCGCGGGTCGGGGAGGGGAACGCAACGCGCGTCGGCGGTGGCCATGGCCTTCGTCACAGGGCCATGCCGCCCCACAGTCGGATCCGTCCACAACACAACCTAAAACACTCTGGCCAGCGCTCGCTCCCAAGCCCCTCGCTCCTCGAAGCCCCTTGGCGGCGCTCAATCTGCCTTCCACTCACGAGCCTCGCGCAGCACACCTCGTCTGTCCGGACCGCAGGGGCCTTCGCGGCGGGGCCTCGAACCTTTGTTGTGTCACGAACACTCGCAGAACAAGACAGACTCGGACGCGAGCACAGCCTTGGCCTCGCACTCGCACTCTCGTACTCCAACTGCTGCACTTCAATATGGATGGGCCGGGCTCGTACGCGTCCCTCGGTTGCCAGGTACCGCTTCCTCGCTCCGTCGTTCCGTCACCTCCGGCACGCAACCCCGTAGCCACCCCCCTCCCCTTCACACACGCTGCCACACGCACATGCACACGCGCGCACACGCACACACATGAGCACATACACACACACACAATCCACCGCGAGTAAAACCAGGTTCACAATGAGGAACTCCTCGGGATGCTGGATTTCGGCGGCGCTGTGAGCGTGGGCGCGGGCGTGCGGCTGGGGGAGGGGTGGGGGGCGAGGAGGGCGGAGCCAGCACATCCGCACGGCATTTCCATGTCGGAACAATACGGCCGGATGAAACTTTCCTGGTAGATGAAAGCCATTAGAGACAGGTTACGCAAGAAACATGGCAACCCTGTGGGCGTGTTGCTGCTGTAAGAGTATGGATCTGGCACCCGAGGCCGCATCTGCTGGAGGGGGGGGGGGGGGGGGGGTTACCTGGACCAACACAAGAAAAAAGTCATAACCCTTGAACACGTAAGTACGTATGCTAGTAAGCACACACGTGTATACATATATACACACACAGACAGACACATGCACATACAGATGCACATGCACACAGACACACACACACACACACACACACACACACACACACACACACACACACACACACACACACACACACACCACACACACACACACACACTCACTCTCTCACTCACTCAACTCACTCACTCTCTCACCTCTCTCACTCTCTCCTCTCACTCTCCCTCTCTCTCCTCCTCCCCTCTCTCTCCCTTCCCTCTCTCTCCCTCCCTCACTCATCCTTCCCCCTCTCCTCTCTCCCCTTCCCCCTCTCTCTCCTCCCTCCTTCCCCTTCCCTCCTCCTCTCCCCTCTCTCTCTCCCTCCTTCCCCCTCTCTCTCTCCCTCCTTCCCCCTCTCTCTCTCCCTCCTTCCCCCTCTCTCTCTCCCCCTTCCCCCTCTCTCTCTCTCCCTCCTCTCCCTCTCCCCTCCCCTCCCTCTTCTCCCTCTCCCTCTCCTAATCTCTCCCCTCTCCCTCTCCCTCTCCCCTCTCCTCTCCTCCTCCCCTCTCCCTCTCCTTCTCCCTCTCCCTCTCCCTCCTCCCCCTCCCTCTCTCCCTCTCCCCCTCCCTCCCCTTCCCTCCTCTCCCTCCTCTCTCCCCCTCCCTCTCCGTCTCCCCTCCGTCTCTCCCTCTCCCCCTCCCTTTCTCCCTCTCCCTCTCTCCCTCCTCTCTTCCCTCCCTCTCCTCTCCCCTCCCTCTCTCCCTCTCCCCCTCCCCTCTCCCTCTCCCTTCCCACTCTCCCTCTCCCCTCCCTCTCCCCCTCTCCCCCTCCCTTTCTCTCTCTCTCTTTCTCTCACCCCCCTCTATCTCTATCTCTTTTCTCTCACCCCCCTTTCTCTCTCTGCTCTCAACCCCCCTCTCTCTCTCTTTCTCTCACACCCCCTCTCTCTCTCTTTCTCTCACCCCCTCTCTCTCTCTCTCTCTCACCCCCCTCTCTCTCTCTCTTCCTCTCACCCCCACTCTCTCACTCTTCTCTCACCCCCCTCTCTCTCTCTTCTCTCAACCCCCCTCTCTCTCTCTTCTCTCACCCCCCCTCTCTCTCTTCTCTCACCTCTCTCTCTTCTCTCACCTCTCTCTCTCTCTCTCTCTCTCTCTCTCTCTCTCTCTCTCTCTCTCTCTCTCTCTCTCTCTTTCTCTCACCCCCCTCTCTCTCTTTCTCTCACCCCCCCTCTCTCTCTTTCTCTCACCCCCCCTTTCTCTCTTTCTCTCACCCCCCCTCTCTCTCTTTCTCTCACCCCCTATCTCTCTCTTTCTCTCACCCCCCTCTCTCTCTCTCTCTCTCTCTCTCTCTCTCTCTCTCTCTCTCTCTCTCTCTCTCTCTCTCTCTCTCTCTCTCTCTCTCTCCTCTCTCTCACCCTCCTCTCTCTCACCCCCCTCTCTCTCACCCCCCTCTCTCTCACCCCCCTCTCTCTCTCTCTCTTTCTCTCACCCCCCTCTCTCTCTTTCTCTCACCCTCTTCCTCTCTCTCTGTCTCTCACCCCCCTCCCTTTCTCTCTTTCTCTCACCCTCTCTCCCTCTCTAGGTAGATAAGTTTATACACACATGCATACATCCATATATGTGCGCGCGAGTGTGTGCATGTGTGCGTGTATAAAAGTCCCAGTTCTTCACACGCGCGCAGCGCCATGCATTCGCTGCTCCGCCTTAGCCATGTGCTCCTCGCACACAGGTGCTACGACCCCAGCCTCCCGGTCCCCGCGTCCCGGAAGGCAATGGGACGAGCCCGGAGTGGAGAGTCACCAGGATTCTGCAGGAGGAGTCTGCTTCGCGGGTGAGGACAGGGCGGCGCTCGTGCGCCAAGCGCCTGGGCATCTGGAGCTGGCTTTCCTCCCGACTGAAGGAGCCGCTAATGAGCTCATGGCAGCGGCTCCCTCTTGAGGCCGAGGGCGGTTAGCGCGGCGAGGATGGGGCGGACGAGGCGGCAGTATTGATCATAACGGGCCGCTCCCGTCCTTCCCCAGAACCCTCCCCGCCGGCTGCCCGAAGGACGCTCCCCACGTCTCCCCTCCGAGAGCCTGTGGACCTGACTCCTCCTTGCACTTTGCCAGCCTCACACGCTCAATGCCCATACCATGACCTGCCCCATTTTCGCCTCAGGTGACCCGCCTCCAACCCACGTCTTATTACACACACTCAATTTCACGATCCTCGCTTAAAAGTAAATAAATAAAATTAACCTCATTACTGACAGAGCATAATTCTTTCAACTAGAAAGATGACAGGAGTGACATGAATTTCAACGGAAAAAAAAAATTCATGTTGAGAAACTACGATCGCAAAAACTTTAAGTTACCCATCCCCTTAATTCCGTTTTCTCTCTCAATAATTATCCCCATTCTCTGTGATACGGAAGAGTGACTCATGTGCACCTCCCGCTGAGTGACGTCATTCGCACAGACGTATAACCAGCACACTCAGTGGGCAGTGGTTGAGGTAAAAATAAAGTAGTAGTACGAACCATGCCATAAATATAAACAACGCATCCTATCCTGATTCCTGCATTGTGTAAGCCAGTCACCGACTACAACATCACATGACAACTGCAAGCTGATATCTTACACACACAAACATACCGCACACAGGTGGACTGCCACAAAGCTCAATAAAAGCGGGAGGTGGCTCGGGCAGGCACAGAGAGAGAAACAATGCAAGCACGATACTTGGACACCATTCAGAGAAGACATCATTATTGGGCATGAACCTCCCAGTACACTCGCGCTGAGTATTTTAATTCATAAGGGTTAAACTCATGTAATTTCAGACAACTGTAATACCGAGCCACCAGGAGTAAAACGTCATCCAGCTGGGGACTAGAATACATTCCAGAAATGATCGCAGAAGATGTTCCATTAAGAAAAAATCAACAACTTGCATTGCAAGTGAATCTACAAAGAAGTAAGGTAGTGGTTACCTTATCACAATCTATTTTCTTGCTCGCAGCCATAAAATTGCTGCAATCGATTTGCTTGCATTTCATTCTCGGAATAACAAATTAACTGAGGGAATACACAGGCCATATGATTAGCCCGGAGCAAGCCTTCAATGTCCCAATCCCGGTCATTCTGGAAACTCTAGCACATAGGCAATTTCATATAATAGGGAATACACCGACGATGTCCCGGCAACGGAATTATAGGTTTGCTGAGCTACAACAAAAGGCGTCGCGCCGGTGTAGCTGCCCAGACTCTACCCCGCCCAGAATACCCCCGCATATAAAATGGGTTAGGCTAGAATACCCCCTAGGCCAGAAATAGACCTTCTCTCTTGCACATAACAAGTGTATACTATATTGCCAGAAGATAATGGCTGGCGTTAATGCCAATCATGCAGTGATCTTACAGCTGCAGACAGTCCTTGTGCACTGAAGTCTACAGAACTCCATATTAAACTCAAACTTGAAATTTTTGTGTGATAACAATAATCATTATAAATGTAATAGGAATAATCTTATTGTTATTGTTATTGTTGTCATCATTATCATTATTAAGAAAGTTTTAATCTGGACAGTAACAAGTGAACATTTAATCAGCATTCAAAACCACACTGAAGTATTCTTTGCACATCTTTAATTATATTGTTAATTTTCGGACGAAGACAGAAAGACCACGTCACGGGTCTGACCGCTTTTGTTAACGAAAAAAAATCTTCTAAAGAAATAACAATACAAGCAAAGACGTCAAAGACGTTAAATATGTTCCTTTAATGTACCCCACAAATACAGCCTCATATTTGCAAAACATTTCCGAAAACTTCACTGTGGTTTTGAATGCGGTTTGAATATTCACTTGTTACCAGAATAAAAACTACTACTACTAAATAGTATTAATTATAATAACACTGTTATTTTTGTTTTGAAATGAGCATACCTGCAGCTGTGAGGTCACTGCATGAACGGCATTAACGCCTGCCAATATCTTCGGGTAATATGGTATATACTAGTTACATACAAGAGGGTGGGGGTATATTCTGGCCTTGTCCATTTTATACTCGGGGGTATAAACTGACTTAGCTTATCTTATACCCCGGGTATATAACAGCTTAGCCTAAAATAATCCCGGATATATTCTGGGTGGGTGTATGATCTGGCAGTTACACCAGGCTTACAATAAACCCTTTAGAGAACGGTTTCCAGCCTCACCAACTCATAACGATGAGTCCTTCTATTCTCATATTCTAATCGAATCGTCTGCAACGGAGCACATTACCTCCACTCTTTAATGAGCTTTGCCACTCGCGAACTCTCCCGTCCCCCGCTTCAAGTCTCTGCCGCGCGCGCCGTCCCGCGCAGAAGGTTCGTCGCGAATGACGCCTCGAAGGCCTTCCGAGCCAGTCGTGCTCGAGGCGGAGGTGCAAACTTGTGTCCAAGAGCTTGGCCGTGGCTGTACCTTGCCAAGCAGAGTCCCGACGACCCCAAGTTCAGATCGAACCATAAAGCACAACATCACGCGAGAATGAATGTAAATACTCAGTAAAGTAGAGACAAACCTAAATCTGCAGGACTGCCAGTCTTTACAGACAGACAAAGGTGCAGGAAATAAAATCAAGAGTTAATTCCAAAATAAATGTTGCCTGATTGCAAATGTGGCTTGGTGGGAAGAGAATGTTCCATGGATGTGCAGGGATGTAATAGGATTATCTCAGAGAAAAGAAATGAAGTTTGAATGCATGAAGAGAACCTCAACATTTCATTATGTTTTCTTTCCACAGCTTAAATGTAATCTTATACCATGGACACAAAATTAGGACGCTGGAAGACGGATATGAACACACAAACTCAAAAGAGATACACGCACGTAAAAACAATCAAACACGCTCGCGAGCGCCCTCCCCCGTGTGACCTGTGACCCGACCTCGC
>NC_061858.1:113474-123474 GCF_019202785.1 Penaeus chinensis
GAGAGAGAGAGGAGAGGAAGGAAGAGGAGAGATAGAGAGATGGAGAGGTGAAGGAGTGAGAAGGAGGAGGGGGAGGCGAGGGAGGAGAGGGAGGGGGGGGGAGGGAGGGAGGGGAGGGGGGAAAGGGAAGGGGGGAGGGGGGGAGGTGGAAGGGGGGAAGGGGGGGAAGGGGGGGGAGGGGGAGAGGGAGGGAAGGGGGGTGGGAGGGAGGGGATGAAGAAAAGAGAGAGGGAGGAGGGGGGTTCAAAAGGGTTTTCAAAGGTTTTTTTTTTCCCATTTGTTAACAAGGGGGTTATTCTTGGGTGAATATTTGTCGTTTATTTTGCTTCTAATTATCCCCTAAGTCAAGAAGGGCCGGGTTACCATCCACTGGCAGCGAGGGATTTTTAAACGCATGTCAGCAAGATTGCTTTGACGAGATCGTACGCTGCCCCCACACCGGGGGTAGAGGTTGATGCGAGAGCGAGGAAACGAGAGGAGTGAGAGAGAGGAGAGAGAGAGAGAACGGAGAGAGAGTGGAGATGAAGGGGAGTTTGAGAGGAATGGAGAGAGGAGAGAGAGAGAGAGAGAGCGAGATATAGAGGAGAGCAGAGGAGAGGGAGAGCCTAACAGTCCAACCCGCGCCCACAGTCGCGGCCTTCGGGCGGGGATCTCACGGACATAAATACACAAACGGGTTAAGCAGCAACACAAATGGCCATGAAAGCGGAGTGGGCGCCGCCGCAGGCGTTCCTGCCGCCTACGGAAAAGGCACCAGCGACCTGCGACCTACGCCCACCCGGCTCGCAGCGTGTGTGCGTGATTGTGTGTGGTTGTGTGTGTCCTGTTTTAAGCGCCGCCCTCTTTTACAAGTGCAACCTCCAGTTACAGGTGCAACCTCCAGTTACAAGTGCAACCTCCAGTTACAAGTGTGACCCCTGTCACTGGTGTGGCCTGTTCCCCTCACGGCCTCCTCCACAAGCACGACCTGGTTCCCTGTCGGCCGCAATGACGGCCTCCTGACTCCCGCCCCGGAACCCCGCGGGGGGCGGCGGCGCAGTTTATTTTCCTTCCGCGCTCACTTTCACCGTGCGGCGTCGGGCCGCTTCACTGCCCCTCCGGGCCCCCCGCCACGCAAAACGCAATCCCGCGCATCCAATGCTCTTCGCATAAATCGCCAAAAAACCCGTTCCCCCTTTTCTTCGCCGATTCCCGAAGGAAAGCAGAGTGACTAACGACGCAGCGAAAGTTCTCCGGCACCGCCTCCCGCGCCCCCGAGATAACGCGTGCCGCGACCTTACAAGGCAGAAGGGGTTCCCAACCCCGATGGCCTCCGGCGAGGTAGGGCCGCGCGCCATTCTCAACAGGCAGCTCACAAGGAGGCAAATCTAGTAAATAAATTTTTTTTTATCCGATAAATCAGTCACTACGTGAGAATTAAACGAAAAAGGGCAAGAAAAATTTAAACCCATGACACGGCACTGCGAGGATGGCTCTTTTGTACTGCTCCCGAACACGTGCCGAAGGGCGCGCCGCCGCACTCACTACACTTGACTGGATTTTCAATTAAGTAGATATACAAACGCACGCGCGCTTGTTTGTGTGCGAGTGCGTGCGTTGGCGGGAAAATGGGGGGTGGGTTTGGGGCCTGTGCGTTTTGCGGTTTTTTATGTATGTGTGTGGAGGAGGGAACGGAAAAAAGGGGGGGGAAAAGGAAAAGAGGAGGGGAAGAAGGGAGGGAAGGGGGAGAGGGAAGAGGGAGGGGGAAGGGGGGAAGGGGGAAGGAGATGGGGAAGGAAAAAAGGGAAGGGGGGAAAGGGGGAAAGGGGGTTTAGGGGAGAGGGGAAGGAAAAAGAGAGGGGGAGGGAGAGGGAGGGGGGGGAAAAGGGGGGGGAGAAGGGGGAGGGGGAAAAGGGGGGGAAGGGGGGGGGGAAGGGAGGGAAAGGGGGGGGGGGGAAGGGGGAGGGGGGGGGGAGAATTGGGGAGGGGGAGGGAGATGGGGGGGGGAAGAGAGGGGGGGGAAAAGGGGAGGGAGAAGGAGGGGGAAAAGAGGGGGGAGGGGGGAGAGGGAGGGGGAGAAGAGAGAGAAGAGAGAGGGGAGGGGAGAGGAAGAGAAGAGAGGAGGAGAGAGAGAGAGAGAGAGAGAGAAGACGGAGAAAAGAGAGAAAGAGAGAGAAAAAAAGAGAAGGAGAGGGGAAAAGAGAGAAGAGGAAAGAGAGAGAGGAAGGGAGAGAGGGAGGGAGAGAGGAGGAAGAGGGAAGAGAGGGAGGAGGGGGAAAGGGGAGGGGGGGAAGGGAAGGGGGAGGAAGGGGAAGAGGGGGGAAAGGAGGGGGGAGAGGGAGGGAGAGGAAAGAGGGGGGGGGAGAGAGGGGGGAGAGGAGAGAGGGGGAGAGTGGGAGGAGGGGAGGAGGGGGAGGAGAGAGAGGAGGAAGAGGAGAGGAAGGAAGAAGAGGAGGAAGGAAGAGGAGGGGGGAAGGAAGAGGAGGGAGGAAGGAAAGAGAGGGGGAGGAAGGAAGAGAGGGGGGGAAGGGAAGAGAGGGGGGGAAGAAAGAGAGAGAAGAGAGGGGGGGGGGCACGGGCAGAGGCAGACCGACTAAAAGGAGAAAACGGGAATGACGGGACAGGGGGCAAGGGAAAAGGAGACGTTTGAGATAAGAAAGGGGGTGAGGAAGTGCCCTCCGGCAGGGGGCGCCAGACGGGCGGCAGGGGGTTCCCGGGCCGCCCGTACCCCGGTTTGGGGGCGAGGGCCCCTCCTTCCCCTCGAGCCGCGCCCCAAACCCCTTCTAGCTCTCAAGCGCCCGGAAAGGGATTTATGGACCCCACCGAATTTCCTCTGATTATCCCGGGGGACGCCCCCGCCTTTTAAAGTGCATGATTTTGGGGGCCCGCCGTTCGCGCCCCCCTTTTTTCCATTGCAATTTTTGATAGCCATCCGGGGCTAAAACAAAAAACAGAAGATCGGCCGTCGCCTCGTTAACATACATAATGATGCGACGGCCGGTCCATCTCGCGGGACGGGCGCGTTCAAACACCCCCCTCCCCCTCCAGCGAATTCTTATCGTCCCTCCTGTTATATGCCCATCTAATCGGGCATCTTCAGCCTACAAGTCACCGTTTTGCTTTTTAAAGCAGTCGTTATCTTTCATTCGCCCCGCCAACCACAACACGACACCGCCCACGCCACCAAAAATTCCGCCCCACGCCCGCCACCACCACCAAACAAAACATATACACTCAAGGAACATTCTTGTTATGCTTTTCCCTTGTATCATGCGAATATATATATGACTAACAACACTCCCCCGTGTACATACATTGACAGAGAGAAAACAGGTGTATTGATAGAACACAACTCAAAAGAAGTGCATTGAAAGAACACAAAGATATATCTTTAAAGAGCTTCTTTTGTGCAAGGGGGGCTTTTCTGTTACTTGCACGTCAGGCGTATATACACATTTGCCAAAAAGTAATATCTCATAATTCTGAAGAGCCGTGCCGATAGCAGTGAAGGGGCAAAACAGACCTCAGGTACCACTGGCCGTCTACTAACCGCCTACACAAATATAACAAAATTCGGACATGATCCACTGCAAAAACAAAAGAGCAACAATGAACAACATTCACGGATGCATAATGAACATTACTGCAACTAGGTTAGTTAAGTTAGAATTTGTACCTTTGTATATCATACGTACGGATAATTTTCTGGAACGGTTCCCATTTGGCAATATCGAGTAAGTAAGAAGAGTACTGCGTTTCACCAACCGATGTTTTTCCAGCGTATTCGTTTCAGCGCTCTCACTCTCGCTCTCCCTCTCCCTCTCGCTCTGTGTGTATGTGTATGTGTGTGTGTTGTGTGTGTGTGTGTGTGTGTGTGTGTGGGTGTGTGTCGTGTGGGTGTGTGTTGAGTGTGTCTGTGTGTGATGTGAGTGTGTGAGTGAGTGTGTGGTCGTGAGTGAGTGAAGGAGTGAGTGAGTGAGTGACGTGAGTGAGTGAGTGAGTGACGTGACTGTGGTGTGTGAAGCGTGGAGTGTGTGGAGTGTGTGTGTGTGTGTGTGTGTGTGTGAGGGTGTGTGTGTGTGTGGGTGTGTGTGTTTGTGTGTGTGTGTGTGTGCAGCGCGCGGCGCGAGACATCCGGTTGTGTTTTTATTCAGAACATCTATAAAGGGAATACCCTAAACCGCAGCCTCAAAATCTCGACAGAGTTACAACCGCTCTTCTCCTCAAGGAATGGCGTATTTCCGAGAAGCCGGAAACGGGACACTAAGTTCCGCAAGGTGGCGTGGCGCGAAGTGACCCGGGCCGCCGTTTCCAGCCATCAAAAATACCTGTGAACACTGTTATGCTTCTATTTCTCAAGCTCTGACGTTCGAGGAAACGTCATCGGGCAGTGCCATTGCAACAACCACACCGCACGTTGTGTTTAACTTGGGAATAAGACATAGCCTTCTTCGGAAATTATAATAATTTGCGAAATTATGTGAAGCCAAACATACGGCAACGATTATCTAATTTTCACGAGACAGAAAGCCCTGTGCAATCAACGGCCCCCAGCGGCAGTCGTGGACCGCGGTTCGCTTCGACAACCTCAATATAACACACCTTATCCTTTGCTTGCTGAGCCATATTATCCTAGCGACTCTGACATATGTAATCGTTTACAAAATAAATATTTTAACGTCCGTCACAAGACTGCGGTTCGCGGGACAAGAAATGATATGGAAAGGGGGTTTTTGTCATTGAGTTTTGGGGGCGGGTTGGTTGGACGAGGGCGATGACGGTACGGAGGCGGGGTCCTGGCGAAGATAATGGAGAGCGAACAAACACACTCAGGAATAGCCGTTCTTATTCTTCCTTCTTCTCTAACCTTTTATCCTTCTCTTCTCCGTCTCCTTCCTCCTCCTCCTCCTCAATCCTCATCTCCTCCTCCTCTCCTCATACTCCTCCTCCTCTCCTAATCCACCCTCCTCCTACTCCTCCTCTTTTTTTTTTTTTTTTTTTTTTTTTTTTTTTTTTTTTTTTTGGGGGGGGGAGCATTTTATACAACGCTACGCCAAGCCCCGACCGACGGAGTGGGAAGCAGTTGAGGCCCGTTCGGGCTCGGACAAGCAGGCATGGGCGGGGCGGGCGGCGGCGCTGGCACCGAAAAGGGGTTGTGTTGAGTAACCCGCCTGGAGAGTAGAGGGGCGGCGCGCGGTGCCAGCGGGCAAATTTGCGACTTGTTTGACTGCAACCACATCACCAAGATAACATGCCTGGTCGGACCCCAATCCCACTAGGGTTAGAGGGCTAGGACTCGCAGGCCACACGTCACCAGTCAACTTGACAACCGGGGATAATGACACTAGATAATGCCAGAAAGATGATGCCAGCAGTTAGTTCAGGTAAAGATGGAGATCTAGTAAACCTTTAGGCATAAAATTCTAGGTCTTACGTGGTCATAACCTGTAAATAGTTCACAAACCTAACGACTAATCTAAAAATAAAGAACGACGATAATGGTGATGATTGGTGTGATGGTGATGATGGGTGGTGGTGGTCGTCGGGGGTCGGTCGGGGTGGTGGTGTGGGGTGGGTGATGGTTTATGGTTTGATGATGATGTGTTTATGTGGTGGTGATGGTGGTTGGTGGTGGTGGTGGTGATGATTGTGATGATGATGATGATGATGGTGGTCTGATGATGATGTGGTAGATCGTGATGATGATGGTGATGGTGGTGGTGATGATGATGGTGGTGGTGATGAAGGTGGTGGTGGTTTTGATTAGATGATGTGGTGTTGCTTGGGTTATGGATGGTGATTGGTGTGGTGATTGATGATGGTGATGGTGGTGTTGATTTGATGGTGGTGATGATGTGATGATGATGATGGTGACTGATGATGTGAACTGATGTTGTAATGATGGTGGTGTTGATGATGGTTGTTGTGATGGTGTGATGGTGTGCGGTGAGTGATGATGGTGGGTGGGTGTTGACCGGTGGTGGTGGTGATGATGATGATGGTTGTTGGTGGTGACTGATGTTGTTCGGTGGAACCGGATGGTGCGGTTGTTGATGATGATGATCATTGAGATGATGTGATGATGTGGATGATTGATGGTGTGATGATGATGGTGGTTTGGTGGTGATGATGATGATGATGATGATGATGATGTTGGTGTTGGTGATGGTGTTGGGGTTGGTGATGATGATGATGTGAGGTGATGATGATGATGATGATGATGATGTTGATGATGGTGTGATTACAAGATGGTCAAGCCTTTTCAAGCGGAGAAGCACTCCCTTATGGGGCGGGTTTGCCAAAGGCCCCGTCGGGTTGGGTCCCCTCCCTCAGTCGAACGCATGTGGCATGGCGCCCTTTCGCCATGCAATGCGCCCTTTCGCCATGCCATGAGCCTTCTCCCAATCCAAGTCCCATCGCACACACTCGCCCATGAACCCTGCACTGAACGAGGCCTTGTTCTAAAACAATTCGTCTCCTAAAGGATTCCAAGGACAATGCCAGGCATAGAATTCCTACATTACTGGCACCGCGACAAGTGCATCTCCAAGCAAGGCCTTCCTTCCACTGCCTGCCGTTTAGGACGCCATGCATGCCCCGCCTTCCCCATACACAGCCGCCCTCCCTCCCGCCAGCCTTCCTTGGCAGTGCAGCGCCCTCTCCATCCTAACACTCAATGTGGTTTAAACCATGTTATATACTCCCCCCGCGTTACCCCGCGACCTCCTCCCGCAACGTCGAGGCTCACGCTAATTGTTGCGCGCTGCACACATCCCGTCTGCTTGCGTGGACAACGACCCTCGCCGGGCGTCCGCGCATACCAAAGGTTTTGTTATGTTTTTCTTGGGTAACCACTCCTCGAATTCCTCGCGCCCTGCCCGCCGGAGATCGCATCTGCATCCCCCAGCATCCCGGCCCTGGCTCGCGGACAGATACCCTGGCACACAGGGTTTAGCTTTGCCTGTCGTGGCGCGCCCATTCCGCCCAGAACAACGGTGACGTGAGTTTTAAACTCTGACGGCGGTCTGATGTCTCAGCTGAGGTCTCGTCTTCACAAAAACAGCTGGCTGGGAGGGGTCATGTTTCTTCCTGACCAACGAATAGAGGATCTGCTTCCGGCAGCTTGGATTATTCGGGTCTTGATTAGCTCGTGCACCTTGTCTATTCTCCGGTACAGTGCAGTAGGCCCAAATGCCATGCCGTTGCACTTCCAACACTTTATTTCCTTTTCACGGAAGTATGTGTTAATTTTTTTAAGTTGTATCGTGCGTAGGTTGGTGAGGTTTTTAAAAGAGAGATGTGGGGGGAAGGAGCATCCAGGGTTGGTAGGGTCCAGAACGAGAGCGGAGTTGGTACGACGTCACGAGACTCATGAATGTCAGGGAGAGAGAGGACCATAGGGAATTGTGATATGGAAGAGTGTTGGTTTTGCAGGAAGCAAAGGAGGGGAGAGAAAGAACAGATGAGAAGGTAAAAAGAAAGAGGTATGACGAAAAAAGGGACTTTTTGTGGAGAGAGGATCGATTGGTGGATTGGAATGAGTGTAGGGCTTTGTAGAGGTGGATGTATTGGTGGTGGAGGAACGGGGGTGTTCGAGACTGTATGTTAATTGGTGGGGTTAAGTATAGATGAATTGTAGGTTTTTAGGGGGGGGTGTGGTGTGGAGAGAAAGAGAGAAAAGAGAGAGCCAGTAGAGGGAGAAGGGAGAAAGAAGAGAGAAGAAATGGAGGAGAGAGAAAGAGAGATCGACGAAAGAGAGAAGGAGAAAAGAGAGAGAGACGAAATGGACGAGAGAGAGAAAAGGAGAGGAGAGACCGAGAAAAAGAGAGAGAGGAGGAAAGAGTAGCGAGAGAAGATAATAGAGAGAGAGAAAGAGAGATGAGGAGGAGAGAGAGAGAAAGAGAGAGATAGAGAGAGAAGAAGTAGAAGAAGAAGGAGACAGAGAAGAGAGAGAGAGAGAGAGATAGAAGAGGGAGGAGGAGAGAGAGGGGCGAGAGAGCGAGAGGGAGAGAGAGAAGAGAGGGGAAGAGACGAGAGAGAGGGGCGAGAGCCGAGCGAGGGGGAGAGCGAGCGAATGGAGAGAGCCGAGAGGGAGAGAGAGAGGAGGGAGAGAGAGAGAGGGCAGCGCGAGGAGAAGAGAGAAAGAGAGGAGAGGGAAGAGGAGGGCGAGACGAGAGACGAGAAAAGCGAGAAATATAGCGAGAACTCTCTCTACGCTCCCTCTCCTACTTCTCTCCTCTCCTCCCCTCTCTCTCTCCACTCTCTCTCTATGTCTCTCTCTCTCCTCTGGTCTCTCTCTCTCGCTCCCTACTCTCTACCTCCTCTCACTCTCCCTCTCCCTCCTCTCCCTATACCCTCTCCCTCTCTCCCTCCTATCCTCTCTCCTCTCTCTCCATCCCCCTATCTCCCTCCACCCCTCTCTCCCTTTCCCCCTCCCTCCCCCCCTCACTCTCACTTCCTCTCTACCCTTCCTCTCTCTCCTTCCTACTCTACATAACTCTACTCTTCCTCTCTCCCTCCCTCTCTCCCTCCTCTTCTACATCCTCTCTTTCCTCTCTCCCTCCCTCTTCTTCCTCTCTACCTCCCTCTCTCTTCCTCTCTCCCTCCCTCTCTCTTCCTCTCTCCCTCCCTCTCTCTTCCTCTCTCCCTCCCTCTCTCTTCCTCTCTCCCTCCCTCCCTCTCTATGACCTTCGCGTATCTAAAAGAAGACTCTAAAGCCCGCACACACACCCGCACACGTATCCACACACAGCTTCCACGCGCGCGGCGCAGCTGGAGCCTTGCCGCTTCCCGCTGCTCCAAACAACTGCTCCAGACACACGTCAAGGCAGTCCCAATGGCTGCGCTCATTTCCCTCTTCCTCCCCTCGCAGTGCCTCTGCCTGGCTGCCACCGGCCCTCCTTCCTCCCCGCTGCTCTTTCCTCAGCCGCCTGTCACGCACTTCGAGGCGCCTTCACATGCACTTTACAAAGTACAAGAGTAAGCCGTAGGTCAGGCGCTTAGGCAGTGCAGACAGCAGTCATGGATCGCCCTCGTCGATTTCGCCCTTTGCCTTCTTTATCATGACAGCTTCAAGCCCATACAATAGTCACCAGGTTAGGAAACATTATTTTGCACGCGTATAGCTCCCGAAATCCTTTCTCGCCCGTCCCATTCAGCGTTCTAGCTACGAGATGGTAAACCTCGACCTGTTTTTGAGCGTTAATCTAATCACTTCTAGAATGTAGGCCCTAAGAGAGCATGACTGGCCTTTCCTTCAAGAGTTCTCCGCTGTTCGCTCCGCCAATTACGTATTGGTAGGATTAGGAACAATGCAAGCGAGCCTTAACCGCTTTCATGTTTCGTTCCTCGTGGGTCACCTTCTGCCCTCCACTCTGAAGCGATACGTCAGCCAGACATCCTAAGGCTCAAGTGCCCAGACTGGCGCTATGCAGGTTGAATCTGTGGATGGACGGATGGACAGATGGACGGACGGACAACCACTCGCAACCACACCCCCTGGACCTCTGGGTCTCGAATGCCCTGTGGGATTCCTTGGCGACACTCAGCCTGGTCGAACGGTGAGTGGGAAGCGAAAGGCCCAGCCACGACTCGTCCTGTGATGGCAAGCCTCGTCCTCGGACTCCGAGGGACCCGCGTCACAAGATCCTGACGCAACACAAGCCGTGAAAGCCACCGGCAGCGGATGGTCGGACTAGCAGGGCATTCCGAGCACGGGGTAAGTACGGCTACGCCTCGAAGCCATTCGTCAATAACGTAACTTTTAGCAACTGTTCGCTTCCGCTCCTTTCTTTAACATGGAAGCAAATGTGTGCGTAATACTAATATAAATACACATACATACATACATACATACATACATACATACATACATACATACATACATACATACATACATACATACATACATACATACATACATGCATACGTATACATACATAAACATCCACATACACACATAAACACACACGCACGCGCACGCACACGCACACACACGCACGCAGCACGCACCCACGCACGC
>NC_061858.1:128474-130974 GCF_019202785.1 Penaeus chinensis
ATAAAATGCCGATACCACAATCATAAAACATTAAGCACTGCAAACAAATCACAACTTGTGCTGACAAGAAATTGCTACCGTATGTAAGAGGATAACTTAAACCCTAAGGAACGAGTAGCAACTGATATCTCCGATGATTGTCGAACAACAGCTGCGCCACGCGTCAGCGCCGGATCGGCGGTTCCGGAGTGGCCTCCCTTTGACGCACAGATGCTATCAGTTACCGGAGAGGCAAAAGGTGGCCCGTTTTCCAATGTAGGTTGCGCATGAAGTTACATATGGCAGTGCATGCATTTACAAAGGTAGTACAGGAAATTATGTAGTGAGTTGTGCATGAAGTTATAATGGCAATTAATGAAGTTACAGATTCAATAAATTTAGTTATAAAAGTGGTACTAAAAGTTACCTAAGTAGTATAGGAAAGTGCATAAAGGTATACAGCGGGCAGCGGAGCGAGTATCATACCAGTGCATGACGTTATATAGCACATGGAAGTGCGTACTAAGCAATGCATGATTGCTTAAAGTGCAGTCCATGAAGTAACGTAAAGAGTGCATGAAGTTACATCGTCTCTATATGAAGTGACAATGGCAGTACATGAAGCGGATCGCAGTACGGTCTCCCTGAGCCAAACGCAGCACGTGGCACACAGACGGAGGCCTACTGTGGCTGCGCTGATGTGCCCGCACTCGTTCCCGCGACCGACCGGGAGACGAAGAACGAACGGACGAACGCTTCTCTCGCGAAATAACTATTCCGAAAGACACCGGGGACCGGAGAGGCAAATCGATTTCCCGACAGCGTACTTTCCCGTTCTCCATCAGGGGAAATCTTGGCCCATAATGCTCCCGCTAACCTTGTTTTGTGTAACTGATAACTAGATTCGCGGCGCCTTTTGGGAACATCATTAGCAGTCGGGCAAGCGACACTGATGGATATAACATGAATTTATGAATGAGGAAAAAAAGTACAGATTAGCAAGACTCGGCATTAAAAGCATGGCCATGGCTCGAAGCTGGCATTCAAGCCGCCACTTTAACCTCCCGCTCAGCAGCTCAGGAAGCTCGCCGCTCGCGCTCTCTCAAGGCGATCCTCCTCCGAAACTTCCTTTGCAAGCTCAACTGCCCAGCTGATAGCAGCCACGCGCCTCGCCGGGAATGCAGGTCGGGCCGAGTCCTCCAGTTTCCTTCGAACGGCACTTCGCGCTCAGCTCTAAAGGAACGATTCCTAAATGGCCCCCAGTCAAGCCAAGGTTTTACGACGTGCTCTTTTCAGCCACACAGTTTGATAATGGCTTCGGGCTGGATTTCGCAACTGATAGTTGCAGGTTTCTCTTATTTTATTCAAATGTTCTTTCCTCCTTTTTGTTTACATTAAAAACAACAGCAACAATAACAACAGCAACAACAAAGACGACGGCGACGGCGACGGCGGCGGCGGCGACGACGACGACGACGACGACGACGACGACGACGACGACGACGACGACGACGACGACGACGACGACGACGACGACGACGACGACGACGACGACGACGACGATGGCGGCGGCGGCGGCGGCGACAGCCCCAGACACGGCATTCGAGGGGCCTGCAAAGAATCCGGATGACCCCGCGGCGAGGGCGGTCGGGGATCCGGGCCAGAGGCGCCGCGGGGTCTGGCTCCCGTCGCCACCACGCTCGCCGAGCTCCCGTTGCCTCGCCTGCGCCTACCTGTCCCTCGAACGCCCTCCTGCCCTCCTCACTCACTCTCTTCCTTCCCTCACTCCCTCCCTGTTGCCTTTCTTCTGTCTTTCACTCTATGCCCTCCTTACTCTCTTCACTCCCTCTCTTCTATGCCTTTCCCGCCTCCCTCGACCGCTTCTTCCATCCCTCCTCCCCTCCCTCCTCCCCCTCCCCCCCCCCCCTACCTTAGCAGCAACTGATGACAAAACCGCCACCACCTCCGCCCCCACGCTTACCTGTCTGTCCTCCGAAGATGGGGAGCTTGAGGAGGCGCTTGAGCGAGTTGGACCTCTTAAGCGATGCGTGCAGGCGCTCGTGGTACTGCTGCACGGGGGGCGCCGAGAGCTGCCCGGCCAGCGGCGCGTGGCCCGGGGCGCCGCGCTTCAGCAGCAGCGGGCTTCCCTCGCGGCTGTGGCTGGGGCTGCTGCGGGCTGGGGGAGTCGACGACCCCGATATCCGACTTGGAATCCGGCCGCCCTTGGTGCCGCCCATGCCGGGACCGCCGCCGCCGCCGCACGAGGACTCCATCAGCTCTAGCATCGCGTCCACACGGGCCCATGACGCCGCCGGGCCATGTCGCCTCGTTTACATGACCTGTCCGCGCCTCTGCTGCCTCGGCCGTGCCGCAAGCGCCGCGGGGAGAAGCTTCGTCGACTCACGCCCTCGCGGAGGAAGCGGCTTCACCTGACACAGGCCTGAGACACGAGCAGGGGCCAGGGCATTATCTCACCAGGAAGCCCCTCGGACGCTCACTATAGGTGGCGGCGGGACCCCAG
>NC_061858.1:135974-138474 GCF_019202785.1 Penaeus chinensis
TCCAAGGAAAACTCCCGGCGTTTTTTCCCTTCTCCACCACGAGGAAACTTGACGCGTCCCTTTGCATTTTGCTTTAAACCCTTTTTAAAAATTTTAAAATATTTACCCCCTTTTTCCCCAAAGCCCAAAATTAACGGCTCGAGTTTTACCCAACTTCCCCCCCTTTTGGCCCCCGGGTACCCCCTTTCCCCCCAAAACGTCCCTTGCGAGGCGCGAAATCCTTCGTCGCCTTTCCCCGGGCCTTCTCCTTTCCCGCCCCACCCCTTTCCCCGCGGGCCCCCCGGCCCCCCCTTTTCCCCCCCCCCCTGGGCCCCCCCCCCCCCCTGTCCCCCCCGGGGGCCCCTTTTCCCCCCCCCCCCAAATCCCTCATGTCTTTTTTTCTTTTTTCCCCCTTTTTTTCCCCCTTCCCCTTCCCCCCTTTCCTCTTCCCTTTTTCCATTCCCTTTTCCCTTCCCCCTCTTCTTCCCAAAACCCCCTTTTTACCCCCCTTTCCCTTTTTTCCTTTTTTCCCCCCTTCTCCCTTCCCCTTTTCCCCCCCTTTCCCCCCTTCTCTTTCCTTCTCCCTTTCTTCCTTTTTTCCCCCCTTTTCCCTTCTCCTTCCCCCATTTTTCCCTTCTCCCCTTTTCCTTCCCTTCTCCTTCTCCTTTCTCCCTTCCCCCTTCCCCCTTCCCCCTTCTCCTTCTCCTCTCCTTCTCCTTCTTTCCCCTTTTTTTCTCCTTCCCCCTTCCTTCTCCTTCTCCTTTTTTCTTCCCTTCCTTTCTTCCTTTCTTTCTTCCCTTTTTTCCCTTCCCTTTTTCTTCTTCCCTTTTTCCCTTTTTTCCCCCTTCTTCTTCTTTTCCCTTTTTCCCTTTTTCCCTTTTTTTCCCTTTTTCCCCTTTTTCTTTTCTTCCCCCCTTCTTCTTCTTCTTCCCTTCCCTTTTCCCTTCCCCCTTCTTCTTCTTCTTTTTTCTTCTTCTTTTCTTTCCTTTCCCTTTTCTTTTTCTTTTCCCTTTTTCTTCTTCTTTTCTTCTTCTTCTTCTTTCTTTTTTCTTTTTTTCCCTTTTTTTCTTCTTCTTCTTCTTTTTCTTCTTTTTTTCTTCTTTCTTCTTCTTTTTCTTTTTTTTCTTCTTTTCTTCTTCTTCTTCTTTTTCCCCTTTTTTCCTTTTTTTCTTTTTTTCTTCTTCTTCTTTTTCTTTTTTTCTTCTTCTTCTTTTCTTCCCCTTCCCCCCTTTTTTCTTCTTTTTCCCCCCCTTTTCTTCCCTTTTTTTCTTTTCTTCCCCCCTTCCTTTTTCCTTCTTTTTTTTCCCCCTTTTTTTTTTTTTTTTTTTTCTTTTTTTTTCTTTTTTTTCTTTTTTTTTTTTTTTTTTTCTTTTTTTTTTTTTTTTCTTCCCTTTTTTTTTTTTCCCTTTTTTTTCTTTTTTTTCTTTTTTTTCTTCTTTTTCCCCTTTTCTTTTTTTTCTTTTTTTTTTTTTTTTTCTTTTTTTTTTCCCCCTTTTTTTTTTTTTTTTCTTTTCTTTTTTTTTTTCTTTTTTTTTTTTCCCTTTTTCTTTTCCTTTTTCCCTTTTTTTTTTTTTTTTTCTTTTTTTCTTTTTTTTTTTTTTTTTTTTCTTTTTTTTTTTTTTTTTTTCTTTTTTTTTTTTTTTCTTCTTTTTTTTTTCCCTTTTTTTTTTTTTTCTTCCTTTTTTTTTTTTTTTTTTTTCTTTTTTTCTTTTTTTTTCTTTTTCTTTTTTCTTTTTTTTTTTCTTTTTTTTTTTTTTTCTTTTTTTTCTTCTTTTTTCTTCTTTTTTCTTTTTTCTTTTTTTTTTTTCTTTTTTTTCTTTTTTTTTTTTTTTTTCTTTTTTTTTCCCTTTTTTTTTTTTTTCCCTTTTTCTTTTTTTTTTTCTTCTTTTTTTCCCCTTTTTTTTCTTTCTTTTTTCTTTTTTTTTTTCCCTTTTTTTTTTCTTTTTTTTTTTTTTTTCTTCTTCCTTTTTTTTTCTTTTTTTTTCTTCCCTTTTCTTTTTTCTTCTTTTTCTTTTCTTCCCTTCTTTTTTTCTTTCCCTTTTTTTTTTTTCTTCTTTTTTTTTTTCTTTTTCTTTTTTTTTCTTTTTTTTCTTTTTTTTTTTTTTTCTTTTTCTTTTTTTTTTTTTTTTCTTCTTTTTCTTTTTTTTTCTTTTTTTTTCTTTTTTTTTCTTTTTTCCCTTTTTTTTTCTTTTTTTTTTTATTTTAAGCCAGCCATCCGGACTAACGGCAGATCCGCTTGCACTGCCTGTTCTTCCGGCGCCTCGCACGGACACCGCCGCCTCTTACCGCAAACTCATCGGCGAATGTGGTCTACCGCCGGGCGTTTAGGCCTAAGGAGCTCTCGATGATGAAACGCAAGACACGGCGCGCCGAAACACTTGTGGACAACAATATCGGAGCCAAAGCAAGCGGTCTCACAGTCATTAATCCTGTGCAACTCGCCACGTCATCCGATCGTGCACTGCTCGAGCTCGCGAGGGCAACACACTCTACGCGGCGCTTATAAATCTATTTGACTGCT
>NC_061858.1:145974-153072 GCF_019202785.1 Penaeus chinensis
GAGTGGGAGAGGGAGAGGGAGAGGGAGAGGGAGAGAGAGAGGGAGGGGGAGAGGGGGGGGGGGGGGAGAGGGGGAAAGGGGGAGAGGGAGGGAGGGGGAGGAGAGGGAGGGAGGGGGAGGAGAGGGAGGGGGAGAGGGAGGGAGTGAGAGAGGGAGAGGGAGAGGGAGAGGGAGAGGGAGAGGGAGAGGGAGAGGGAAAGGGAGGGGGAGTGGGAAAGGGAGGGGGAGGGGGAGGGGGAGGGGGAAGGGGAGAGAGGGAAAAAGAGGGAGAGAGAGAGAGGGAGAGCTTCCATTCCCTGAATTTTATCTTACAGTCTACACTTCGTTCCTCTGCAGGACCACTAACATTTCTATATTTCATTTCTGCGTCTTGGGAGGAGTTTCTGTGACGGCCTCCTCTTCCTGTTTCTGTTCCTCGGTTTCTCTCTTCTTAACTTGTGCCAGTTTTTTTTTTTTTTTTTTTTTTTTTTTTTACATCCATTCTCTGCATAAGTGCGTACAGCATCGGGTGATTGCCGACACTTCCTTCCCAGAAATAACCGCATCACTACTCCGCGGCGCTCTCTTCACCTCCTGCACCTGTCGGTCGACCTGAGGTTGATCGCTTCCCTCGGCCGACGCCGCCGCACGCGGTGGGCCCTGCAGCCTGGCGCTGAGGCCGGTAGTTGTGGCCTCCCTTTGTACCTCTGCCTGCGAGGTGGCCGGGCCCTTTTCCTTTCCCGCAATTCCTTGTTGGGGAACCGCCGAAATAAGCTTTCATTGTGGCCTCGGAAGTGTGGGGGAGTCCGTAGTAGCGGCAGCAAGGCTTAACCCTTTACCCCTCTCAGGAGATCCAGGAGTCATGCTGTCTGCCGCAGAACCTGCATCGAGCATCCTGCTGACGGGTTCAAACGTGTGGCCCCATCGGCAACACTTGAGGCACATGGCAGGCGGGTCCACGTACGATGCCACCCTCCTGTACCCCGCTTCAGAGATGAATACCCTCACTGGCACTTCCCCTTTCAGGTGGGCAACGAGCTGACTCCGCTCCTCGCCCCTGGACGCGTGCCTCTTCACACTCACAAATCTGTTATCGTCCAACAGAAAGTCTGGCGTCCAGTATGGTTGGGTAACGGAAAATTATCACTTTAGTGAGTTTTTCCTCAGCCTTTAGTCATCCCCTTGTACCCCTGAGTCGCCAGGGTCTGCTCCGCCTTGCCTGCCCATAATGTGAGATACGCCCTCCTTCTGCCTTCCGTCATAAGTGGCTCGACATCACGGTGGGCGCTTACCCGCACCTAGTCTGGGGGCGGGTAAACACAGGAATCAGGATATCTCTCCCGACTGAGGACAGCATTAAAACACGTCTTGATTCTACGAGAGATACACCACGACTGTGAGTGAGAGGGAGGGAGAGAGGGCTATGGGAAGAACGATGAGATGCTCCTTCCCAAGCACCGTTGACGGGGACGCCAAGGCCCACTGAGAGCGATGCCTGGCAGTCCCGGTGCGGTTGACGGTTGGCGAGGGCAGTCAAGTTTAAACTTGCGCTCAAAATGTCTCAAGCCGTTTTTCCACGCTGCAATTCAGAGCGGTTGTCAGCCGACGTCTTATAGTCGGTTCGATGTTGCACTTCTTGAAATATATTCCCTCGTCTCACTCGTCACTCAGTAACAGAGGAGACTGGCCAGAGACGCTCTCAGAAACGCCAAAAATACGGGATACGAGAGAGTCGCTGCTTTTTTGGGTGTGATGCTCGTGGCCTCCCGTCTCATTCCCCTGCGCCCTCGCAGTACGAGCGAAGGCAGAGTTCGCCCCTTCGCCAACAAAGTGAAAGCGGGGCTCTGGCAACGCCGGCGAGCACGAGGCAGGTCATGGATCACAGCGCCACCATCCGGGGCTGCATCTACGAATCACTGAAGGCATTCCAAGCACTGGTTTCGGCGCCTAAGAAATCTTTGGCCGTGCCAGCACCTGGACGTCTTCGGTTTCCGGCGAGCAGCGCCCAAGTGCTGCGGGCGCGCCGATTTTGTTTCCAAGGAGACGGGGCGATCAACGCGCCAGTCGCGGCCAGAAAAATGGGACAGAAAAGAGTGGACGTCGCCGTATCCTGCCTCAAAGGAATCGATTCCTGCCAAACATTTCATCTTGGCGCTCCTAGAAGAAGGATTCAGGTGCGCCTTGTCTTTTAAAGTCTAAAAGAATAAACAGGCAACCACGTGGGTCCAATGGAAATGGTCTACGTTTTTCTTTTATGACATACAAGGGGCGTTCTAAAATAACTGTCATGCAAGTTCTAATAAAAGATCTTTTATTTTCGAGTTCAGTCCTGCAGTCACGTGCAAAAGTGTTAATTACTCTGGCAGTTCCACTGGCGACTGTTCACGCGGAGAAAAAAGCGTCTCCCAACTCTCGCCGGCAATAACTAGCAGCTCCAGAAGAGATTCCTGCCCACGCCCTGCCACTTTCTGGTGGGCAAAGTCCCCGCTTGAGACGCCCCAGGACCCCCATGCTCGGCCTACAGCTGAGGCCTCGGGGCTCAGCACTGGCCCTGCGCCGCCGCCTCGACACCTGCTGCTGGCTCAACAGGTAGACGGGAGCAGCCTCGGCGGGCTCCCGTCGCAGGAAAGCGAGCTCCGCCCCCGACGCCGCCTGCCTTCGAGTGTCCAAGCAGCCTTTCTAGACCTTAACAAGATTTCCTTTAAGGAATGGACACAAAATACCTGATTCAACCTTTAATCTTTGTACGAACTCATTTTTCTTTCTAGAAGGCAATTCTATTTAAGGATACATGAAAGTGAGATGGATTTCGAAGAGGAATCGAATTGGGTGGATAAAGCGCACGATGAAAAAGAAAGAAAACAACTGTTCAAGAAAAATCAGCAACCGGGATTCTGGGATGCGTGGCGCGCGCAGGGAGCTCGGAGCGAGCGCCGAGGAACAAGTTCATCTTTTGAGGACAGTTACTTTTATCAAGTGTTTCATCTGTAGTATGCACATGGAGTATGCCGCTAGCCCTTTCCCTGTGTTATAGCCTTCTTCCCCATGCCCGCCTTCGTCATCCTGACGGAAACGCTCAATTCGTCGCTGACAATTCCCCTCAGAATTAGCCCTCCCTTCCCTCCCCTCTCCTCCTCCCCTCTCCTCCTCCCCTCGCATTCGCACTCATCCTCAGTCCCGCACCTTCGGCATGAACCCACCTTTGCTGACGTCGCTCTTTCGCGCGAATTATTTCCTGCAGCTGTTCCCGGCTCACATTATCAGGAGATTTTTAGATCTTTTTAGAATAGTAGTGATAATGGTGGAATCACTACCATCATTATTATCACCATCATCACTATGATCACTAACATCACCACTATCATCACCATCACTACTATGATCACTGACATCGCCTACGTTACCACCATTATTACTTTTTATTAGATTAGATTTTTAGATATTTTTAGAATAGTAGTGATAATGGTGGAATCACTACCATCATCATTACTACCATCTTTACTATTATCACTATCACCATCACCATTACTACCATCATCACTTATCTTCATTATTATCACGTCAGCATCACAAAGGCGTCAACTATCGTTTCAAATGCGTTTTGTGACTATTGTCGGTAGAAACGTGCAGCGGCAAGGGCAGGGGCAGGGACCAGGGACTGGGACATTATCAGAGATTAGGGGCAGAGGTAGGGCCAGAGCTATGGTCTGGGGCAGGGGGTGAGACGGGAGTAGTGGCGGGGCAAGACGGCAGGGGCAGGACATGGGGCTGAGGCAGGAGACAGGGAGCGGGCCAGGGGCAGGGCAAGGGCTGTCCGGCCACACGGGCATAGCTGGGACCCGCCACCGCCCATCGCCTGTTTACTTTGGCTCAGGTAAAATTAGATCCACTTACCGAGGCTAATCTCTCAGCGTTATTATCAACTCTGGGAACAGCCCTTTGGAGCGCCTTTCCCCATTTTTGGCAGTGCCCGACCTCACATGCCCCTGCTTATATCGTACCACACGTGCCCTTGGCCCCACTGTACCATACGTACCCTTGGTTACATTGCCCCACACATGTACAAGCATCATATAACGAGTTATATTTCAATAATTAGCGATCTTTATGTTATAAGCAAGACAACGACGTCAGCCCATGAGATAACAGGTTAAGAGGAACATTTATGTGGACGAAAGTATCGACAAATACTGTAGACTAAGAAGCTGTGAAGTGAATGACTGCAGTCTGCAGTCTTCCCAAAACGAAATTAATGGCTCACATAAAAACCGTTTTGGACCGTTTCCTGCAGGCTGAGGAGCGAAAGGAAAGGAAACATGTGCGAGGAGACGGAGGAGCCCGGAGGAGAGACAACAGGTGAACAGAATGGGGGGCGAGTGGGGCGACTCGAGAAGCCATGGCGAGAGACAATCGATGGATAAAGGTGACTGAGGAGGGGGAAGAGGCCGAGGAGGGTTAAGGAATGGGAGGATGAAGCGCTGGGGGAAGTGACAGCGGCAGAGGGGCTGCCACTCTCGCGTAATTGTTATGCCCGCATCGTACACGGGGGACCATAATATCTTGTCACCTCTGATCGTTACCGCGCCCGCCGCACAAGAACTCCCGCCACCGCCCCGCCCACCATCGAGCGGATCCCCGCCCGCGGCCGTGCGACGGAGGGAGGGGCGTTCCGCGCGTAGGATCTCCCAAGCAGCTTCGTAGGCGGCTTCCCTCCCGGTCTTACCTTTGACCTCAGCGGTATAAAAGTAAAAATAAAAATAAAATAAATGAAAATAAAGCTAGGGCGTCGGGTCAGACAGCCATACTCGGTCAGAATCTCCTCTCTTCTCCATCTAGGGAGTTGACCGAAAGTCTCACTACCGTATTTACTGCAGGCAATAAGTCTATTCCCTTCATCTATTTCTCCTCAGCTGATCATCTGTCTTCATCTCCCCAATTCTCTGCTTCTTATACTGTCACCGCAATACAGTTCTCTTTTCACTTACCTTAAGGGCGCACGCACTCGTCAATCAATCTGGGCGACTCACTCACCTGTAAGGAAACAAAACGCGTTAACAACAACATTTAGTCTGTTAAGAGCAGGAGGGCCGAGGTGTTTACACCATCCACAAACACCTACAGTTTACAACTGTTTCCAGACCAGAACGGGTTTGAGTTCCTTTAACATAGCATCACTAAAACTCTCAAAGAATAAAAAAGGGAAAGATTCCGGCGTGATAATGAAGCGTTATCGTACAGTGAATATAATTCACACGAAGACGCGAAGCCAAGTCCGAGGACATCACCGGCGAACGAATGGAATGGAGGTCGTAAAGAATAATACAATTAGTCGGATTAGGCCGAGGCAAAAGGCGGCTCCAGCGCCATGTGTCAACAAGGCAGTGACTCCACCCGCTTCGCCTCCGGCTTGCTGCTCGCGTCAGCGTGTCACGGGCGACGCGCTCTCGCCCCGCGCCTAGAGCTCCGGTCTAGTTCCTTGTCTTTCGAGTCATGCAGAAGCTGAAGTTCTGTGACTTCAATAAGAAACTCACGCTAGACATAACCTGAAAAAAGTACACTGAAAAATAAGGTCCTTATAGACTCCTTCCCATTATGTACTGCAGAAATGAGACAAGATGTCAACCCGACTTTCAACCTTTTAATCCACAAACATAGGGTCATTGGCAGAAGACCGCGCTGTCTGAATTTCAAGGCCTCGGGTATTAGATTAACTCTTCGTCATATCTGATTCCATGGCTTATTCACTAAGCGGCGCTGCACGAGAAGGGTCACATTTAAAGATTAACTACAAGCACCTTCCCTGCCGGCTGCGGAAGCCATCACCAGCCACCCAACGGGACGCGCCTGCCGCCTGCAGAGCCTCTCGCGGTGCCAGACATCCCAAGCACTGGGCTCTGGGATCACTCTCTCGGTCACAAGGGGCATCTGAAACCACCTCTGCCCTTCCACTTCAGTGCCATGACTTACCTCAGCAAGAACACCACTTCTCCATAACAACAACTCACAAAGGTAAACACGTCTGTCGCGTCAATCGTTATTTGAAAAAAATAGTTGTTCTGATAAGATGTGGGTATTTTTATAATCTGATTAAATAAAGGTTTACTGGCGTGAAATGGCGATGAAGTAACGGTGTTATTTTGCCACTAAATCACCATTATCTTTATAAAATCTCATCTCTATATCGTCACCATTGCTATCATTACAAGCACTGTTAAGACTAGTAATGCCATCATCCTAATCTGCATAATTACCATAAACACACTCCCACAATTTTGGTTTCTAAACTTTCAAACTGCAACAAATTACAGCGCCCTCTAACGTGAGGGTTCCCAACCTGGGGGCCACGGGATACTTTCCAGGGGGTCATGGAGCAATATGAACATTAATTACGATTCAGTCAATTTTGACTCTCCTGCAGTACTTAGTTATTTTGCTCTTAAATATTACCAAACTAGATTTTTTCCAAATAATGTTTTTGTCCTAGAGCTATATCATTCTACTATTCATAACTAGTAATACCTGAATCTGAAATGTTGACAGGCAATAAACGGGGCCCTGGGGATTCTTATACATTGGTCGGGGGTCACAGAATAGAAGAGGCTGGGAACCACCGCTCTAACGAGCACTTCAAATGCCCCTTCCCACACCCCGAAAGTGCAAGCAAGTCAACAACAATACCGCTCGCACATTTTCATCGGCAAAGGCAGCAAGCACACCATTGCTTTAATCAAGGGCAGCGGAGCCAGTCGTAGCCTCCGCCGAGAACACCACCGCCCTCGTGGAAGCAATGGCTGACAGCCGCGCCCCAGCAACTCTTAAAGGAAGTGCTAAGGGCGGCCTGCCAGCACCACCTGAAAGCCTCGTGAAGGCAGCGTCAGGCCCCGACCCTCGCAAGTCTCCCCGGAGGCCCATTCCCCTTCGGCGCCGCTGACGGACTCTTCCTATCTAAGCCGCATCGACATCCAGGGCAACATCGGCCCTTGCGCCCTTCGCCCGGTCGAAGGGTGGCACTCGCAGGGAAGAGGTTTCGGTTTGGGAATAGGTGAGGAAAAGAGGAAAGAGAAGAGAAAGAAGACAAGAGGAAGGGGCGAAGAAAAGAGAATATGAGTATGAGGGAAA
>NC_061858.1:158172-160672 GCF_019202785.1 Penaeus chinensis
GACCGTGCCTCCTACCTGCAGAAGGCCTGTAACCTGTTGGACGACGCTTCCACCTATGCCCCCCTGACCAGTGACCCCCGGGAACGTATTGCTGCTACTTTCCACCGTCGTCTGAAAGCGATAGCAGTTCGTTTCCCGGAGGCGAACCTCTACCAGAGGTTCAAGGTCATCAACCCTCGTCTCCCTCACTTCTATGGGCTTCCTAAAACCCATAAGCCGGCCGTGCCGCTGCGCCCCATCATCTCTTCCCGGGGATCTGTGACGCACCCTCTGCCCGCTTGGCTGGCGAAGTCCCTCACTCCCCTGCTCGGCACCTTCTCTCCTGCTCACCTCCGCCACTCTTAGGACTTCATCTCCCGTGTCCGTGGAGTCCCGCCGGCGATCATGATGAGCTTGGATGTCGACTCCCTGTTCACCAAGGTCCCGTTTGATGACGTCCTCGCTTTCCTTGAGAGGAGGCTCCCCCAAGAGGATCCTTGTTTCCCTCTGCCCACCAACGTCTTTCTCCAGCTGATTCGTCTGTGTGTGGAGTCGAATTCCTTCTCCTTTGAGGGTCGCTTCTACTCCCAGACCTTCGTCGTGGCCATGGGCTCTCCCCTCTCTCCGGTCTTGGCTAACCTGTTTATGGAATTCTTCGAGTCTGAACTTCTCCCTTCCGTCTCCCTTCGTGTGACGGTATGGCTGAGGTATGTTGACGACGTCTTCACTCTCTGGCCTCATGACCCTGCCCTGTTCTCGGACTTCCTGACCCAGCTGAACTCTCTCTCCCCTTCCATCCGTTTCAGGGTGGAATGGGAGGTTGACAACAAGCTCCCCTTCTTGGACACCTTGGTACATCGCTCTGCTGACCATTTCTCTTTCTCCATATACAGGCAGCCCATGCATAGTGGTATGTACATACACTTCTTCTCATACCATCCCCTCCATGTAAAGAGAGGTGTTGCCACTTCGCTGTGAATCTGTGACCCCCAGTACCTGGAAGGAGAGATCGACTTCCTGCGTCGTTCGTTCTTCAAACTGGGCTACCCTCGTCATGTTCTCGACGCCGCGTTATCCAGGGCACGGCGTACCTTCTACCACGACTCCTCTCCTAATGAAAATCCTCAACTGACCGTCCTCAGCCTGCCCTACACTGAGGAGATCTACTCTCTCTGCCGCCCTCTTCACACTTTCAACTGCAGGCTGATCTTTCGCCAGGTGAACACTCTCCGTCGTAACCTGGTCCAAACCAGCCCACCCTCTTCCTCGAAGGTGGGCACCTATGCTGTTCCTTGTACCTCCTGTGACAAACAATACTTTGGCGAGACGGGCGCCAGTCTCACTAAGCGCCTGTCTCAACATAAGTACGCCGTTTCCAGGGGACACAACAACAACGCTCTCTTCTGCAATCAGTGGGATAGAGGCCATCAGATGGACTGGTCAGCGGCGCAAATTGTTTTTCCTTCCGCTGACGTCCACGCCCGCAGACTGGTGTCATCCTCCTTAATAAAGCTGCTGCCTAATTTCAACCTGAACTGCGGCTTTTCTCCTGCCGACAGTCTTCCAACATCCTCCGCCTTCTCCCGTACGCCGGCCACCCTGCACACAGTCCGGCCGACCCGCCGGCGAAATTTTTTTTCCCACACGATTTGGAGTGTGGGGGCGGGGCTTAAGTGATGCATGTGTAGAGAAAACGAATTTTATGGGTAACTTAATTATAATATATTATTAACAATCACATTCTCTCTCTCTCTCTCTCTCTCTCTCTCTCTCTCTCTCTCTCTCTCTCTCTCTCTCTCTCTCTCTCTCTCTCTCTCTCTCACACACACACACACACACAGACACCTCTCTCTCTCTCTCTCACACACACACACATACAGACACCTCTCTCTCTCTCTCTCTCTCTCTCTCTCTCTCTCTCTCTCTCTCTCTCTCTCTCTCTCTCTCTCTCTCTCTCTCTCTCTCTCTCTCTCTCAGTGTGTTGCAAACAATGAAGGAACTGGTCAAAATAAATATTCCAAGTGGTAATATTACGGTAAGCATAATGGTAATCATGGATGAGACTGTGTGTGTGTGTGTGTGTGTGTGATGGTGGTATACATTGTGGTGGGTGATGGTGGTGGTGGTGTGCTAGTGCAGTGTAATAGGAGGCGGTGGTATTGTGCTGCAGTATGGCGGATGGTGTTGGTGTAGTGGGTGCAGTGAAGAGGTGGTGGTGGTGTCGTGGTGCTGGTACAGCGTAGTGAGTGGTGGTTTTAATTGTGGAGTGTTGTGGGTGGTGGTGGTGGGTGTGATTGTGGTGGTAAAAGTAACGGTGATACTACTGATGTTCATCTTACAGTTAGTGTACTGAATATGTATGCATGGCTGAATATATAGGTAATATTATATTGTTTGTGTTCATAAAATAGGCATTGCTCAGATACCCGGAAAATTGGTTTTATGCATTATTATATTGTTTGTATTCATAAAATTGGCAATGTTCAGATACCCGGAAAATTGGTTTTATGCATTATTATAT
>NC_061858.1:163172-173172 GCF_019202785.1 Penaeus chinensis
CATATACAATATATATATAACATATATATACATATATACATATATAATATATATACATATGCATTATATATAATATACATATACATATATATGCATATATATATATACTATGTATACAAATATATACATATATATAATATATATACATATATATAACATATATAATATATATACATATAAATGTACATATAATATATATACATATATACACATACCTGGTACTAGTTCAATATCATCCTTGATAACATTGCATTTACCTGGAGTGTTAGAGAATACTGCTAAGTAATTATGAAAAAGGTTAGAAATCCTCTGTATCTCGTCTGAACTAAGGTGATGTAAAAATGAAGGTAGATTACCAAGAATATCAGAGTTAAAAGCGTTGATCCACGGGCTAATATCGAGTGGATCTTCAAACATGTTGATAATATTACAAGGTAGTCTCTGCAACAAGTCATTTGTAATATCAGGAGAATTAGGCATATAGAGTTTTAATATATTTATATGTATTCATTGAGTTGTTTTTCTATGGTCATGAGTTTCAATAATATAGTTAGTGTCATTAAGTTTATTTTCGATGGTATAAAGCCCTTGGTATTTAGCTGCCAGTGGAGAACCAGGAGTGGGAACGTAAGCCAGAACTTTATCACCTGCCTTGAAATTTCTTTGCTTGGCACATTTATCATATTTAATCTTTATTTTAGCTTGACCTTTAAATAAGTTATTTGTTGCAATTTGTCTAGCTTTAGCTAATGTTTCTTGAAGGTTCTTAATGTATAGTGAAACTGTAGTTATATGATCAGATGAATCATTTAGCAATTCCTCTTTTGCCAAATAAAAGTTCAAAAGGTGGGAAACCTAGGGACTCTTGAGGAGCTTCTCTAATGGCAAACATCATGTATGGCAAACCTCCATCCCAGCATTTCCGATTTACCAAACAGAACTTGCGGAGCATGGGTTTTAGTGTTAGGTGCCAGCACTCCAGGGCTCCTTGTGACTCAGGATGATATGCAGTGAAAAGGGTCTGCTTAATACCCAGTTCTTGGAGTAACTTAGAGAAGGGTTCACTCGTGAAGTTGTCAGACTGTACTTCCTGTGGGATATCAAAAGTTGTAAACATATGTACAAGATTTTTACAAATATTCTTAGCAGAAATATTTTAAAATTGAAATGCTTCTGCATACCTTGTTGTGGGACACATTGCAGTCAGTATATAATGATTCCCTTCTGTGTTTTTTGGTAGAGGTCCCACACAATCAATGATAATCTTTTGAAAAGGTTCACATGGGACTTGAATGGGTTGAAGAGGATAAGGAGGAATAGCTCGAGTGGGCTTCCCTGCTACTTGACACACATGACAGGAATTTATGTGCTTTGTAACATCCTGTTTAAGTCCAGGCCAAAAAAAATCCTGATCCCGAGATGCCCACCAAAACCTTCATGAGCGATCTCTATTATATTTTTTCTAATAGACTGTGGCAAGACAATTTGATGCTTCTCAGACCATGAATCCTTTACAGACAGATTAGGAGGTCGATAGAATCTCATCAGTATATTACCTTTGGAGTAAAAAAAATAGGATATTTAACAACAGCACCATCACAGGCTTCATTATGACATTTCATAAGAGATTCATCAAATTGCTGTGCTTCAATTAACTTTTCTGGTGTCATCAAGTTGGAAATTAAATAATCAGTTATTTTCTTTATTGCGGTTGATCATCATGGTTTACTAAATTAGGTTTGAAAGAAGCTAAAGATTCATCCCCATTACTTTTAGCTCTGGATCTTGTTACTGCACAGCTAGGGAAATATATGGCTGCTCCATTTCAAGTTCAGTTGTATTACTATACAGTAAAGGGGTGTCAGTTACTCTTAATTCTGGCATTACTATGACCCCAGCTAAGTCATTACCCACGAGGAAACTTGCATTAGGAATAGGTATCTTATCTACAACACCAACCGTTACTGGTCCTTTAACCATATCCCAATCCAAGTCGATTTCAGCAAGCTGTTTAGGAGCACATCCTTCAATATACTCAAGCCAGACGTTCTCACTTGTTAAGCAGCTTTCAATATCTGGCAGAGCACTCTTCAGTATGGGTGATTGCGCGCATGCTGTCTCTCTGACAGTATCAGTTAGATATCTATTACCATCCGACTTGCTGAACACGTGACCCTCTGATCGGAATGCCTTAAATGGATCTTCTTGAAACAGTTTATAGCAAAGTTAGTAGCAGCCACAGGTTTTGTAAAATTGTGATCTTTTGCTTCTTTTGCCACCTTACATTTTGGGTGTGGGCAGTTTTTAACTAACCCATTCGCCCCATGTGGCAAGAATATATGCCATGCCCACTGTAATACACGTTTATTTATTGTATTTACACATATATGGCTCTACAAGTTCTTAATCACCAAATAGCCAGTTATCAGAACTACCTATCGCATCTGTTTACCCTTTTCCTTCACTCTAGGAAAGGGTCTTTTGTATCATTACATTGTCTAAAATATTTTAATGACAATTTAATAATCAAAACATCAATTACAATAATAACAGTATCGAGAGCAATGGTATTAATAAGAAAATCATATTTTCCCGACAATTCAAGGAAAGGGAAAATCAGGATCGGTCACTAGGGCCTACTGCTAGACTCCTTGCCGGCTGAGCACATGTGGAGCCATCTGTACGTATAAAATTCACCAAAAACTACAGGGGACTGAACATAAATCCGGGACGAATGGGTTAAATGACCCTCCTTTTTACAGTATAGGGTAGATATTTGGGTGTTAGGCTGATACTGTACACTGTTAGTATTCTCCATATTATATTTAAATCCTACAGATGACTTTACAAAATTTGCTTTTCTTCTCTCCCCCGGTACATTACGATGGACTAAAGAAAACAGCTGCTGCCTTGGCTGCAAAGTTGATCGAAATTACTGACTGAGGCAGACTTCATCCACCGTCTAAAAGCTCTAAGCTTCTCCCAGGCAAATTCAGCATATGTTTGGCTAGAAGACTTGTTCATTTCCTGAAAGCCTGCCGATATCCTTCAGTGGTTATGAAATAAGCAGCTACAATAGCGCATTTTACTTCTTCATATTCAGTATTATCATTAAGACTTTCATACACTTTCAGAGCTTTCCGGTCAGTTTAGGCTTTATGGTCACTTAAAATGTTTGGCTATGGTCTCAAATTCTCTAAAGAAACTCTTAGGATTATCTTCTGCAAGTACGGGAGTTAGCTTTACGCATTTACTAATCTCAAAATCATAATCCCCTCGACTTTTTATTTTCATTTCCATCATTCTTTGATTTCCACGCACTCTAGCAGCTTTTCTTCTATTTCCCTTTGAAACTGTCTTTCTCTCTCACGCTCTTCTCTGGCTCTAGACAATCTCTCCTCACTTAAAATCTTAGCTTGTGTTATTTGAAGTCTTAATTTCTCTATTTCTAGTAATTGTGAAGGATTATTACAATATTTTCAAGATGAAAAGCCTGAGGTTCATGCAGCTCTTGCAAATATTCAATTATGAGATCTTTAAGCTGAGCTTTAGTGGCCTTTCTGATAATTAATTCCTCAGTGTCTAGCCATGTATATGAAAACATCTTTACAAGGATTTGACGAGTTTTAGATTTCCACTGAAGGATTGGCTATGAAATGAACATAGCAATCATGTTTACAGGAAAAAGAGTCCAGATTAGAATTAATTCTTGCTTTACAATGTATAAATTTGCAGAGAGGTGGCGAGCTACGTTAGAATTAATAATCATTGTGTAGTGATTTATAAGATTAACCGTCGATCCTTAGTACGACATTTTTAGCTGCCACCACCTGGTTAATTCGTCCAGGAACGTAAGATGGTGTTCGTAAAGTGAGAGGCATGTAGAAGAGTGTAAGTAAAGTTAAAGAAAGCAAGTGTAAGTGTACAAGGTTCGAGGGTCAACACTGCGGTTAGCGTGGTCATGCCCGAGATGGAGTGCGTGTCGACCTAAAGCCGGTAGTGGATACAGACTTATGGTATTTGAATTGGATCAAATTACTTTAAAAAATGAAGTTCTTGGAACGCGAGGGGAGACATTTTGAAGTCTTAAAAACCAAGAAATTAAGTTTAAAAAGTTTATTAAAATTATAAGTTAAAAATGGAGAATCATCCTCCAGTATCGCAAAACAAGCGGAAGTACTTAAAAAAAACTGTAAAGAATTTTACAAATCCTAAAAATGTACCAAACGACAAACCTCCGCAAAGAAAAGCACATGACCTCATTAAAGAGAGTGAAAAAAAGGTTACAAAAAAAGCCATCTTACCGCCTCGCGACCACAGACCAGCGCCCCGCCGCTAAAAGATGCTCTCCTCTCTTGACCTGCTTCTTTCGTTCTTTCTTTGTTGGATTTCTTGGCTCTCAACCAGTGGCATGTGGCCAAGGTTATTAAGCCAATGGATCCTATTCCTTCTATCAATCTATATAAGGTCATAAAGTTTTGTCTCTCTTAGAAAAGTGATTACTTTACTTATTTTTTCATCATCTGATAGTATATTTAATAATGTGAATTCTTTATTTCTTAATCTAAGATAATTCTTGAGTGGTGGTCTGTGGTTTGCATACTTGTGGTTTGCATACTTTGGGCATACTATTATTATGTGATTTATTGTTATGCTGGTGTTGCAGATCTGGCATCGCGGAGGGTAATTTTTTTCGATGTAGGGAGTGAGGTGGGTAAATCTTGAGGCGTTGACCCTAAGGCTGGCCAACACCACCTCCTCCCTTCTTTCCTTCCTGTGGGCTGTGTCCCACAGTTTGATTGTTGGCTTTATTTTATTGTTGATTTGTTGGTTGGTCCACTCACTTTGCCACAGATGTATTTTTGTTTTTATAAGAGACAAAACACCTGAGATCTGTACGAACTATGGTAGTGTCCAGATCGCCAGTTGACCCGGCTAATTTGTCAGCCTGTTCATTGCCATGGATACCAGAGTGGCCTGGTACCCATATTAGCTTGATCGATTTGTTGGCACCATGTAACTTACGAATGATATTACCCAGCAATTCATTGTTAGTGGTTTCTAAGGATTTAATAGCTTTAAGTGAACTTAATGAATCGGAAAAAATAACTATTCTATCGTGGGTCGTCGATAGTGCAAAATCAATGGCTTTATCAATGGCAAAAAGTTCAGCAAGAAAAATCGATGTATGATTCGGCAGTCTAAACTTTAGTTCACACTCAGTCGACCATACACCCGCACCTACACACTCATCTGTCTTGGAGCCGTCGGTATATATGTGAAAAAAATTTAGATGTTCAATAAGGATCTCTTGAACCTCTGGCGTATCTCCACCATGGCCTTGGCTGATGGAAGCCAGGCTTTCATGATATAAAAATTGGGGGTTTCCCATGGCGCTATATTTGAATGAACCAGGGTATCGATGGTAGAGATATCTATACCGACTTTCTCGACGACGTCGTGGAGTCTTGTGGCAAAGGGCCTAATGCCTCCATTGCCATTAGGGTGGCTTGGGTCTCGAGCCACCTTTGCGGCATGGGTCAGTGCTAACTGGCCGCGTCTGAGTCGGAGGGGAGGTACTCTTAACTCCACCTAAAGACGCTCGATCCGAGTACATTTTAGGGCTCCAACACACACACATAAACAAGCATTCTGCACAGCATCCAAACCTTTCAAACTTGTTTTCGATGCCGAACCATACACGATTGACCCATAATCTACTTTAGACCAAATCAGGGCTTTATATACCATTAGCAAAGACTATCAGCTCCCCATTTATTACCAGAAATGCACTTTAATTGATTTAGTACTCTTTGACATTTATTCTTTAGCCTGATGTTCGGCTTCCTCCTACGTGAAAAAATTACCTCAATACTCTTTCTAGTGCAAAACTTAAAACCCCACTGGAGGCCCCAGTTATGAATCATATCCAGTGCCAAGGGGATGCGATTTGCTGAGAATTCTGCATTATTGCTGGAATGCCATAATGCACAGTCATCATCGTACAGTGAGTATTTAAGATTTCAAGGAGGAGCTGGTAAGATGTTATTTATCATACATATAACTAATGTTGGTGACAAGACACTCCCTTGTGGGACCCCGTTTGCCTGGACAAAAATGTCCGAAAAAGTGATATTGTCAGAAAACAATTTGGCAGCAAACGTTCTGTCAGAAATGAAATTTTGAATAAAGCAAGGCAAGTTTCCACGTAATCCAAAAGCATAAAGTTTTCTAAATAGGCCATATCGCCATGTCATGTCGTAGGATTTTTCTATATCTAAAGATACTAAAATCAATTTTGCCAATTGCCTCTTGTATATGACTGTCCAGCTTTACTAGTTGATCGAGAGTTTGGCGTCCCTTTCGGAGCAGTGCCGTCAACTAGTAAATTACTGCTATTTAAAAATGCAATAGCCTACTGTTAATAATTCGTTCCATGACTTTGCATAAGCAACTTGTCAACGGATTTGGTCGGTAGGAGATGGCAAATCTCCTACCTACTCAATAAGGGAATGATGTGGGCGAAGTGCCATGAGTTTGGAAAAGTGTGGCTTTTCCAAATTTCATTGTACACTTCTAGCAACTTAATCATGTCATCATGATTAAGATGCTTTATCATCTCATATCGAATCTCATCGGGGCCTGGGGATGATCCTCTACAGGCTTCTAGGGCTCGAACAAGCTCATTCATTGTTAGGTCTATATTATAATCAAAGTCATCTCCTGTGGTTGCAGCTCAGCGGCTCCCTTGGTGGTCAGGAAAGCGGGATGGTAATTGTCTGAGCTGCTTGTATGAGAGAACTGCCTGGCGAGTACATTAGCAATGTCTTTCGGTGAATCGAATTTGGTTCCCTCGTGAATGATGTTTTTAATTTTGCAAGATGTTTTGTTCTTAATTATTTTCTTGACAGTGGACTAAACCTTTTATATTTTTGTATTACTATTTATTGTAGAGACAAATCTTCGCCAGGAGTCTCTTTTAGCTTGTCTAATTATTCTACGAGCCCTAGGTCTTGCTAGTTTGTAGTTGCAAAAGTTTTCATTGTTGATGTTATTTTTTAAAAGCCTGTAGGCCTTATTGCGTCGGTACAGTGCCCTACGGCAATCTGGTGTCCACCATGGAACTCTATGCTTAACGCTATCTGTCGAAGTTTTAGGAATGGATAGCAATGCTACTTCTATAATCGAATTCTGAATATTGTTTACTTTATCATCAATGGTTTCTCCGACAAGTTGAAGCTCGACGCTCCTTGTGAAGGCGACCCAGTCTGCTCTTTTTACGTTAAATTTAGGCGCTGAAGGCGTTCTCACTGTGTTACATGAATATTTAATGAAAATAGGAAGATGATCGCTTCCCAACGAGTCGTCAATGGTGTGCCACAGGCACTTGGCTGCTACTGATGAAGAGACCAGTGATAAGTCACTTAAGCTCAAATTACCAGTATTATCGTCCACACGCGTCATGCTACCATCGTTCAGGACTAAATCAGAATCATTAATCAACTTAACTACTTGCATTAAACAACTCTACCATCCGCCCGCAGGGAACCCCATAATGTATGATGAGCATTAAAATCACCTAAAATTAATTTATTTTGTGGCAGACGTTCCTGAAGAGCAAAAAACTCATCATAAATTACCACTTTATCAGGGGGACAATAAATCGAACATGTAGTCAGATACGTGTTATTGATTTTTACTTTGCATGCGACAAACTCTAAAGTAGAATTAATAGTCACTTCTGTAAAAGGAAGGCTTTGGTGGATGTACATGGCGACTCCGCCTCCACCCCTACCCTCACGATCCTTCCGACACAAATGGTAGTTTCTCAGTGATACGACCTCGTCAGAGACGAGGTGTGTTAAGTGCGTTTCTTGTAGGACTATAATATCGGGAGCATAGGACGAGGCTAATAATCTGAGGTCATTTACTCTAGATCTCAGACTTCGACAGTTCCATTGTATGATGGTTAACGCGATGATTACGTTTTATGGGGTTTGGAAGTGCCATGTCCGCCCGTTTTAATTTTATTTTTCAGGGAGGGAGGTTCGTCCTCCTCTCCCTCGCTACCCAGGGGCCTTCCATTGGTACTTTTGGAGACAGTAGCCTCCATGTCCTGCGTCTAGCTGCCAGGGAGACGCCCGGTGGAGGATGATCTACTCTTAGAAGCAGACCAGACACAAGGCGAAGTCCTAGCAGGAGCCGCCTGGACGAGAAGGTGCGATCCAGATTGTGTTTTGGTATCATCCTCCTTATGATGCTGCTGCTTTTGCTGCGTTGATTCAGCAATTTGTTGAATTGTATTTTTCAATTCTTTGATTTGACTCATTAATTCCTTAACCGTTTCCTTTAACTCTGCAATTTCTTTATCCTTAGTTGCAAGTTCCTGACTGATGCTGTTTGCACTGGAAGTGTTGTTAGCTGCTGCTGAAGCGTAGGAAGTATTGGGTTTGCTGGTCAAACCTTCAACTTTCCTCTTGGCTTCACGGTAACTAACATCATGCCCTCTCAAGTATGCTAATATTTCAGTCTCCTTCTTCAAGCTGCTGCACTCGGCAGAGCCAGATTGATGGGGACCTCCACAGTTAGTACCCTTGAGTGTTTTCTCAGTACATACAGCAGTGTCATGATCTCCAGCACATTTACCACAAGTAAATTTACCAATATCTTTATCATTGCATCGTAATGAGGTGTCCAAATTTTTGGCATCTGTTACAGCGCATAGGTTTTTGAATGTAAGGTCGCACTTGGACACGTTCATGTCTAACCGTGACATACTCAGGAATTTTACTCGAAGCAAAAGTCAAAAAGCACAATCCGGTTTTTGTTCGCACATTCCCGTCTTTCTTGGTCATGCAGTTCACGTCCACTATGCTTTGGTCCTTCATATTTTCCAGAATTTTACTCTCCTCCATTGTCCTCAAGTCCCTGCTAATGATTACTCCCTTGAAGGTATTGGGGCCAATAGGGATAGTTACGTTAACCTTCAAATCATGAATCTGCGTCAGTTGAAGCAAGTCCTTAATCTGGGAGTTGAATTGCACTTTTACAAGGGGGCTACCATCTCGCAATTTCCTGACAAAATCAAAATCGCCGTCCACTTGACCATCAAGGACCTTTTTGATGATGAAGGGGCTCACATTCAAAAGCGATTGATTTTCATTCACGCATTTGACAGTCAAATACCTTGCATTCTGTGGAGGGATTGAAAAGAATCGTCGTTCACGTTTGTCAGCAGTAGGGGTTCCGTTGTTCAAGGTCGCATTAGGTCTAGAGGAGTCATGGGTCGTCCCCCCCGTTGTCCTGAAGGGACCAGTTAACCCTTAACTATCGTTGATCAACCTAACAGTAATAGCTAAGAGAAGAGTGTGGCAGTTTCCCCCCACTGGAAGCCTGGTTGCGTTCTCCAGTACCAAAGAGGGATCGAGTTATGTGGAAGACACCTCCTTACCGCCGAACTTGCCTAGAGCGGTAATTCGATGCCCACCCCCCAGGCGAATACGGGAGCCCACAAGGGTACTCCGGTAGGCTCAGGGAAGTCACATGAAGAGAGGAAGAGAATTCAGAATAAAGAAAATGTGCGCCCAAAGGACGCCCCAGACTACTGGGCCTCCCTACCCGGGGGTCAATGCCCGTAAGGGCTACCCTAGTGTAGGAGAGAGCTGCGGGTCTGAGGTGGGGTGCTGACTACTACTACTGCAGTCTCTTGCGACCTGCAAAACAAGCACTGAGGGTGCAGGCAAATCGCAAATTCTGAAAAAATCAGAGGTTTGCTCTACGTAAATTACGTTAAAAAAAAAAAAAAAAAAAAAAAAAAAAAAAAAAAGACGAGACGAGAGGCCCCGGACACCTGGGGGGCGACTTTGACTGAAAACATGAATCTCGACTGAGAGGCCGTTGCTTCATTCATTCCTACGCACACGGGTACACGGTGGACTAACTTTGAAAATTAGCGGTTCGAACATCGACAGGCTGTAACTTTAGAGCTGCATCTAAGTAT
>NC_061858.1:203172-213172 GCF_019202785.1 Penaeus chinensis
TCTCCCCCCTTCCTTCTCCTCTTCCATCTCCTTTCTTCGGCCCTCTTCATTCCAATCCCCCTCCCTTGAACTTCCCCTCATTTGGGCTCCCTTCCCCTCACCTCCCCCTCATTATAATCCCCTTCCCCTCACCTCCCCCTCATTCGGGCTCCCTTCCCCTCACCTCCCCCTCATTATAATCCCCTTCCCCTCACCTCCCCCTCATTCGGGCTCCCTTCCCCTCACCTCCCCCTCATTCAGGCTCCCTTCCCCTCACCTCCCCCTCATTCGGGCTCCCTTCCCCTCACCTCCCCCTCATTATAATCCCCTTCCCCTCACCTCCCCCTCATTCGGGCTCCCTTCCCCTCACCTCCCCCTCATTCAGGCTCCCTTCCCCTCACCTCCCCCTCATTCAGGCTCCCTTCCCCTCACCTCCCCCTCATTCGGGCTCCCTTCCCCTCACCTCCCCCTCATTATAATCCCCTTCCCCTCACCTCCCCCTCATTCGGGCTCCCTTCCCCTCACCTCCCCCTCATTCAGGCTCCCTTCCCCTCACCTCCCCCTCATTCAGGCTCCCTTCCCCTCACCTCCCCCTCATTCGGGCTCCCTTCCCCTCACCTCCCCCTCATTCGGGCTCCCTTCCCCTCACCTCCCCCTCATTATAATCCCCTTCCCCTCACCTCCCCCTCATTCGGGCTCCCTTCCCCTCACCTCCCCCTCATTATAATCCCCTTCCCCTCACCTCCCCCTCATTATAATCCCCTTCCCCTCACCTCCCCCTCATTCGGGCTCCCTTCCCCTCACCTCCCCCTCATTATAATCCCCTTCCCCTCACCTCCCCCTCATTATAATCCCCTTCCCCTCACCTCCCCCTCATTCGGGCTCCCTTCCCCTCACCTCCCCCTCATTATAATCCCCTTCCCCTCACCTCCCCCTCATTATAATCCCCTTCCCCTCACCTCCCCCTCATTCGGGCTCCCTTCCCCTCACCTCCCCCTCATTCGGGCTCCCTTCCCCTCACCTCCCCCTCATTCAGCCTCCCTTCCCCTCACCTCCCCCTCATTATAATCCCCTTCCCCTCACCTCCCCCTCATTCAGCCTCCCTTCCCCTCACCTCCCCCTCATTATAATCCCCTTCCCCTCACCTCCCCCTCATTATAATCCCCTTCCCCTCACCTCCCCCTCATTCGGGCTCCCTTCCCCTCACCTCCCCCTCATTATAATCCCCTTCCCCTCACCTCCCCCTCAGTAATAATCCCCTTCCCCTCACCTCCCCCCCTCATCGGGCGCCTTCCCCTCACCTCCCCCTCATTATAATCCGCCTTCCCCTCCCTCCCCCTCTTTTCGGGCACCCTTCCCTCACCTGCCTCCCCTCATTATAATCCCCTTCCCCTCACCTCCCCCTTCATTCGGGCTCCCCTTCCCCACACCTCCCCCTCATTATAAACCCCTCCCCTCACCTCCCCCTCATTCAGGCTCCCTTCCCCTCACCTCTCCCCTCATTATAATCCCTTCCCTCACCGCTCCCTGCATTCGGGCTCCCGTCCCCTTCACCTCCCCCTCATTCAGGGGCTCCTTCCCGTCACCTCCCCCTCATATCGGGCTCCCTCCCCTCACCTCCCCCTCATTCTAGCCTCCCTTCCCCTCACCTCCCCCTCATTCGGGCTTCCCTTCCCCTCACCTCCCCCTCATTCAGGCTCCCTTCCCCTAACCTCCCCCTCATTAGGGCTCCTTCCCCCTTCACCTCTCCCTCGATTGAGGGATCCCTTCCCCTCACCGCCCCCTCATTCAGTCGGGCTCCTTCCCCCTCACCTCCCCCTCATTCGGGCTCCCTTCCCCTCACCTCCCCCTCATTCGGGCTCCCTTCCCCTCACCTCCCCCTCATTCAGGCTCCCTTCCCCTCACCTCCCCCTCATTCAGCCTCCCTTCCCCTCACCTCCCCCTCATTCGGGCTCCCTTCCCCTCACCTCCCCCTCATTCAGGCCTCCCTTCCCCTCACCTCCCCCTCATTCGGGCTCCCTTCCCCTCACCTCCCCCTCATTCAGGCTCCCTTCCCCTCACCTCCCCCTCATTCAGCCTCCCTTCCCCTCACCTCCCCCTCATTCAGCCTCCCTTCCCCTCACCTCCCCCTCATTCGGCTCCCTTCCCCTCACCTCCCCCTCATTCAGCCTCCCTTCCCCTCACCTCCCCCTCATTCAGGGCTCCCTTCCCCTCACCTCCCCCTCATTCAGGCCTCCCTTCCCCTCACCTCCCCCTCATTCGGGCTCCCTTCCCCTCACCTCCCCCTCATTCAGCCTCCCTTCCCCTCACCTCCCCCTCATTCGGGCTCCCTTCCCTTCACCTCCCCCTCATTACAGCTCCTTCCCTTCACCTCCCCCTCATTCCAGCTTCCTTCCCTTCACCTCCCCCTCATTCCAGCTTCCTTCCCTTCACCTCCCCCTCATTCCATCTCCCTTCCCTTCACCTTCCCCTCATTCAAGCTCCCTTCCCTTCACCCCCCCCCCCCCCTCATTCGAGCTCCCTTCCCTGCCTGGTGTCCACAGCGGCTTCGACGTGGCTGACAAATGTGTTTTCTCATAACACCTGCAACGCCGCCGCACCTGTATTTCAGCTCGGACGAGATTATACATTCTCGGTGATTTAAAGTGGTTTTCCAGATATTATTAATTAAAAAAATGTATTTTTGGTTTGTAATCAGTTATTGCTTCCCTCTGATTTCATAACTCCCTTTTTACTCACGTGGAATTCCAGTATTAATGCAAAAAGGTATATTTTCTATGGAATACGTAAAAATCACCCATTCACATCCTACTCACCCTTCCCCATTCCCTCCACCTCCTGAGCGACTCATTCTCTCCCCCCTTCCTTCTCCTCTTCCATCTCCTTTCTTCGGCCCCCTTCATTCCAATCCCCCCTTAACTTCCTCATCCCCCTCCCCTCACCTCCCCCTCATTCAGGCCCCCTTCCCCTCACCTCCCCATCATTCGGGCTCCCTTCCCCTCACCTCCCCCTCATTCAGGCTCCCTTCCCCTCACCTCCCCCTCATTCAGGCTCCCTTCCCCTCACCTCCCCCTCATTCAGCCTCCCTTCCCCTCACCTCCCCCTCATTCGGCTCCCTTCCCCTCACCTCCCCCTCATTCGGGCTCCCTTCCCCTCACCTCCCCCTCATTCGGGCTCCCTTCCCCTCACCTCCCCCTCATTCAGGCTCCCTTCCCCTCACCTCCCCCTCATTCAGGCTCCCTTCCCCTCACCTCCCCCTCATTCAGGCTCCCTTCCCCTCACCTCCCCCTCATTCAGGCTCCCTTCCCCTCACCTCCCCCTCATTCAGGCTCCCTTCCCCTCACCTCCCCCTCATTCGAGCTCCCTTCCCCTCACCTCCCCCTCATTCGAGCTCCCTTCCCCTCACCTCCCCCTCATTCGGGCTCCCTTCCCCTCACCTCCCCCTCATTCGGGCTCCCTTCCCCTCACCTCCCCCTCATTCGGGCTCCCTTCCCCTCACCTCCCCCTCATTCGGGCTCCCTTCCCCTCACCTCCCCCTCATTCAGCCTCCCTTCCCTTCACCTCCCCCTCATTACAGCTCCTTCCCTTCACCTCCCCCTCATTCCAGCTTCCTTCCCTTCACCTCCCCCTCATTCCAGCTTCCTTCCCTTCACCTCCCCCTCATTCCAGCTTCCTTCCCTTCACCTCCCCCTCATTCCAGCTCCTTCCCTCCACCTCCTCCTCCTTACCTTCTCTCCCCCTCATTCGGGCTCCTTTCCCTTCACCTTCCCCTCATTCCAGCTCCTTCCCTTCACCTTCCCCTCATTCGAGCTCCCTTCCCTTAAGTCCCCCCTGTACGTGCCTAACGTCTCCAGTGGCTTCCACGCAGCTGACATATTTAGTTTCTCCCAACACCTCCCTTGAGCTTCTCTCCTTTCATTCCCCCTTATTCGAGTTCCTCCCTCGATAGCTCTTCTCATTCGAGCTCTCCTCATATGAGCTCCCTTCCCTTGAGTTCGCTTCACTTGAGCTCTCCCCCTTATCGAGCTCCTACAACCTTGGGCTCCCCTCATTCGAGTTCCTCTCCCTTAATCTCCCCTCCATTGAGCTCCTCTCATTCAAGTTACCTTTCCTTGAGCTTCGATCATTTGAGCTCTCCTCATTCAAGTTCCCCTACCTTGACGCCAACCCATTCGAGTTCCCCTCCCCTTGAGCTTCTCTTCCCCGCAGGTATATCATCGTGGAAAACCTGCGCTACATGCTGAGCTCGTATGACCCGAACTACCCCATTTACTTCGGCTCCCGCTTCAAGCCTTTCACCAAGCAGGGCTACATGAGTGGAGGTCAGTGAAGATCAGGTTATGATGCTCTGTCATTTGGACTGAATGACTGAGTAAGGAAAGCCTTGTCGGTGACGAATCTTATCTTTATTGTAGTCCCACCGCGTTCAGGCCCTTGGCTAACTCAGCAGGCTTTCCCTCCGCTTCAGTTTCCAGTTATCATTTCCAGTCGCATACCATTAGCTGGCCTGTTCCCTCTACTTACCCTAATCCTGCAGGTGGAGGCTACGTGCTGAGTCGGGAGGCTACGAAGAAGTTCGTGGAGGAAGCTCTCACGGACGAGAAAAAGTGCAAGAGCAGCCCTCATGGCGCGGAGGACGCGGAGATAGGCGAGTATCTGAAATCAGATGTGCTAAAAATGGCATTGGCTCGAGATGTTTTAATTCAAATTTCCTTTAACTTCTTAATGTCCGCATTGCATGTTATGTAAGTGCAACTCATCTTTCTTGTAAGAATACTTAGGACTATATCTCATATAGCACAGCCCACAGCAGTACGTAAAATCATACAAGGCATAGCACAGTGCAGCATTATATCTTCAGACAATGCATGTTATATTTTATCTACCTCCTCCCTTTTCCGGATTCTAATAACAGAATTTGTCGAGAAGACATCTGCATCTAAATTTGATTTCCCTCATACCTGACCCATTGTAGTTGCATTAGCAGTGGTGAACAGATGTCACACCTTGCCAGATATGTGTTTTATACCTACATAACTTTCCTTAACAGACTAACCATAACTTTGCATAACTAACTAGCCCTAACTTTCCATAACTTCCTTCCTAAAATCGCAGGGAAGTGCTTGGAGAAAGTGGGCGTGATGGCGGGCGACTCGCGCGACAGCCTGGGGCGAGGCCGCTTCTTCCCCTTCACCCCGGGCACGCACCTCATGGGAGGAATACCCGGGTGGTACAAAACCTACGCTTACTATAGTCCCTATGTTGTAGGTATCCGGTCACTTCGGTTGCATGATGTCGAAACCTGTGTGCTTATTAATTTGTGATTTTATAAATGGTCATAGTAACGCTTTGGCATGAAATCGTAAAATAACATTACAAAGGAGCCTTGCTAATAGTTTCCGATTCTCCTCAGCACTAACAACGAAGCCTAAGTTGACTTTATGCTTATGCAGGCAGTATATGTAAATGATTTGAGATTACAGAGAAGTTAAAGAAATGTTCCCTCCAATTATCAGACCGACCTCTTCCCTTACAATAAGCCGTGATTGCATTGTATATCTAATTTTTGGAATCAGTCGATTTGGAGGAGTATTACGAGAAGTTAGTAAATCGCTATTTGATATAGTTAGAAGAAATTTCTTTGGAGTTTTTCGCCATAAGATGTCTAACTACTAAGCACGCCGTCGACAGAAACCTAATAGATTAGTATTCATTAATTGATCAATTTGCTTCGGGCAGGGACTCGACTGCTGTTCCGACACCGCCATATCCTTCCACTATGTCAACACCGCCAGGATGTACGAGCTGGAATATATGCTGTACCACGTGAGGCCGTTTGGGATCCAGCACAAGGATCCCTTCCCGGCGCCCCTTCCCCCCGACACCGCCAGCATACCCCGTCCGGTGAGCTTCTTCTCCTAGGCTCTCCCGCTCTCGTCATTGGGACACTGAGACACTTTATTAGATGTACTCAAGGAAATTTACTTCATGATTTTCTTCGCCAGATTCTGGAGCAGGCCGGTCGCCTCGAACCCAACGAGAAGGATAACGGACCCGGCGTAGAGTAGCCTTGGAACACGAAGTGGACAAGGCGAGACAGCTGAAGAGGAAGTGGAGGGAAAAGCGGAAGGAGATTACTGTATAGACAAATAAGGATAATTTATGTAGTAGTGATAGGTATATATGTACAGTTTGGATATCTGTGAAGTATTATATTATTCATGTACACTGAATAAAAGATTTTAAGTACCTTCTAATCTCAGTATGCTCCTGCGTGTGCTGTCAGTGTTCTTCAGGTATTTTTAATCGCGACGTTTGATTTCACGCATTACCCGCATGACTCTATTAAGTGTCCATTGTACGCAGCTTTGATCTGTACATCTTAATTGTAGAACTGGTACTATTGATTCCCAACTACAGGTTATTAAAAGATATTGATCATTTGTCATGACCGAATGAGGATGGAATAACTATCACTGTCTTTATGATCACCGAACAAGAATTTATTGATGTTCTCCACATAAGGAACAATATATGTAATACGAAAAAAGATAAATGTTTTGTCTGAACCTTAGAAATACATTTGAAAGTTCCCAGAACCTGCGAAGTTAAGGGTGGTATGTATTGATAAGTTCGAGAGTGGTCGGGTACTATTTTCCATTTAATTTGAAATTTCCACAATATTTCCCATGTAATTAAAAAACATACTTTAGGTGTTTTCTATTAGTTTTTTTTTTTTTTTTTTTTTTTTTTTTTTTTTTTTTTTTTTTGAGAAACTAAGGTGTTTTTCAAAACTTTGTATGTCAGTAAACAAATCGATGATACCGTGTTTTGTAGCAACCATGTGGCAACATCAAACAATTTATCAGTGTTAGAGGTTTCAGGATGCTACAAAAAAGGCCAATAGTTATCCTATTTTGTATGTATAATTTGTATATTTCTTATAGCACGCAAGCATCTGCTAACTACTAATATGCGATCCATAGTCTAAAGGTTCCTGAATTATATAAGACGACAGTGATAGCGTCATATAAACCATTTGCATGTCTTCAAAGTACCACATAATTTATGTTAACCAAAGAAAGGCATTAAATACCTTCTGATAAATTGGGACAAATTTATCTACGAACATGATGTCTGGCTGTCTTGTTCCGCTTTCGTCAGTTTTCCCGGCCTTTAATTAGTTGGATACTACAGATATTTGAAAAGTGTAAAGAGAAAAGCCACTGGGCTTGAACATGAGGCATGCACAATCTTGACAGTCAGGCCAAAGGGAAGCTTTTATCTTGATCAGCGGCATAAAAAAAAAACACTGTGTAAAGAGTTAAAAGAAGAGAAAAGAAAAAGTTAAAGTAACGAATGAAGGGAAAGGATGTGAGCCTTGTTTCTTGCTCTTTCAAGAAATTTAATTTCCTAGTGAAAAAGTCTAACGCCTGTATAAAGAAGTGAAATAACACTTGTTTCTTTTTCACGCGAAATAATATTCATACATATCACGAACATTATAAACCAACTCTGATCCAAGGTCTCCCTTGAGAGCACTGCCTGCTGGTGGCCACAGAGATACGGTAACGGAATCGCTGCTCGTTTGTTCATATTTTGTTTCTATGTTGTTGTTTTTTCTAATTTCTTAATACATTATACTTTCTGTTTTTATTCATATTTGTTTTGTCAAGTTTCGTGTTACTCTGGGAATATAGATACAATAGGAGAATAATGGCCTCCTACACCACTTCCAAACACAGCAAATGCGTGGATTTGCCTTGTCCCGGAGTGAGTCCATCTGTCGTGATCAGATTTGCAAACGGACTGGCACGTATGAGCAATTGAACGTACAGAATAATTAAAAACGATGAGATTGCAAAAGGCGCGATAACCATGACGCAGACGAAAACAACTGCGTAGGACGACATAATAAACTGAGAAACGACCTGATGAGTTGAGACTATGGTACTAAATAAGGCACAACTATTTGCGCAGACAAACTAGTGAATTGTATAGCGGCTAATTGCCGCAAAGGTGAGGATGCGCACCTGGGGGAAGCCCGCCAGACGCACTTGAGACAGAGAGAGGTTAGGCTAGGGCTCGCCGAGGCAACACGATTTCGCCTTTTGTGTTTTGCGTGATTTTTCTGAACTTTTGTAGCGGACTCCCTTCGACAGTGGATTACAACAGTGACCTGTGATCTGATATGAAAAGGTAAAGCTAATTGTATTGGTTTGCGTATATGTACGCTGTCACTCTCCCAGTAAAACACCAGAACTCGTCCTTTTATTTTTTTTTTTCCGAGTTTACCTTGTGCTTTTAGTTTGTTTTAATAAATAAAAGAGCTTTGAAAGAAAAAAGCATCCAGAATTATAAAGAATATAAGATACAGCAGTAATGGCCCAAACAATGTGATCTCTCATGGAGATCAAAGTTTTTTTTTTTAAATAAGAGCTGATGATTGTCTTTTTATGTAAATGTACAAAGGAATTCATACCAACACCCACATGAATACACGCACACACGAGCAAGCCCTTACATAGTTACCCTCGTTCACACAAACACGTGCGCACACTTACACATTCACGTACACTTACACATACACGTATACTTACACATACACGTACATTTACACATACACATACACGCACACTTATACGTACACACACGTACACGCACACGCAGACATACACATACACGCACACATACAAATACACGTACACACATACGTACATATATACCCGACCACATGCACACACACACACACACACACATGCACATATACACGTATACGCGCGCACACACACCCACACACGCTCATATACTCGTATACGCGCGCACACGGACGTACTTGCACGCACGCACGCCCACGCACGCAGTGTAAAGGGTATTTAAAACCTTAAACATATGGTTTAGCAGGAGTAGTGAAAGGGACAGTTGGCTTAACCTCTTTTATTGAGAAGCGTAAGCAACACAGATATTCACACGGATACAAGTCTTGGTAAGGCTTAGTGCTGGGTCTGCCCGCAGGGGGGGCGCGCGCCTGGAGCCAGCCTGACCTGACAAGCGGTCGGCAGGAACTCTCTGAAGTGACTCTCCTGACCTGGGTCATCCTGAGCCTTAAGTACTGGTGGGTGGCGTGGGGCACGCCCTGTTGGACCTTGCCACGTGGGAGCTATTTATACATACTTATACGCAGACACACGCTCGCACGCACACGTACTCATGCACATACACACACATCGCCGTTTGATTTTACTGTTTAGGTTGCCTCAATTATTAGATTCCCTTTTCGGCTAATTGCCTTGAAGTAATTGGACCACAGTGCTACCTCAAAATAAAAGAAAATAAGAACTCGGCAAGAGTTTAGTTTAGTTTCGTTTAGTCCTTTATTTAGCACCCTGGCTAACTTCGCAAACCAACCCCCCCCCCTGGCTAACTGCACAGGCGTGGGCAAGCTGTGGTACATTTAATGCATGGTCATAACATTATATAGTGTTACATTTGAATTTTAGCTTATAACATTGCTATGAGTACTTTATCAGTTTAAGGAAAAGAACAACTGCACAGTCCTTTATCCACTCATCTGCCACGCCGGCATATAGCTTGGGCGTGAAAAAGCATTAATACATTTTATATTCGGTTATGTGATACTACATTCCAAATTTAGGATACAACATAAGTATATCTTCTAGGGCATCAGATGATATGAAGTAGTTACCTAGTTCTCCGTACCTCATGCTAGGTAGCCTGAAAGGCTGTATCACATGGCACTCTGAGATATAATGTACAAGTGTTCGCTTATATTCTTCATTACACAGTTTACACTTAGTTTCTTCGACATTACAAACTGTACTGACCTGCCAATACAATCTATATCCAAGCCTGATTCTTGCAGTCACAACATCACACTGTCTTGTTCTTGTTTTATATAAACCATAGATGAAGGAATCTTGCCTAAACCGGTCATAGTGCTTTATGCTACAGCTTTCAGGGCGTTGAGAATTAATCAACATAGTCAAGTCCTCTCTGAAGG
>NC_061858.1:225672-228172 GCF_019202785.1 Penaeus chinensis
GAGGCCCCTGCCCAGGGAGGCCGCTGCCTGCGCGCCTCCTGCGTCTCAGTCAGGGTGGCAACGACAGGGGCCCTCGTCGCCTCCTTTTCTGCTTGATTCTTCGTCGCATTCGGATTCCATTCATCTTCTTTTGCTTCTTCTTGTTCTTGGCCTGATGTCTATTTTTTGCTATTCTTGTTTTTGACCATCTTATCGAATAACCTGTTTTTTTCTGTCTATCGGCCTATCAGAGTGTTTATCTGCCTTTCTGATTATGTGTATATGTTTATGTATCAGACTAATTACCCGTCTATCTAACCTCTATAATGTTACCTAATTAACAATTTATCATTATTAGTAGTATACTGTTATCATTAATATCAACATTGTTATTATAATTAGTATACTATTATTATTAACAGTATCATTGCTATTATTAATAATATCATTAGTTATCATCATTACATCATTCTCATTATCATTACATTATTATCATCATTGTATTATTTTCATCATTCTCATTATAATTATTGTATTATCATTATCCTTATAACGGAACCCTCTCACTCCCAAATCTTCCTTAAATTCACTGCTTCCTTAATCTTCCTCCCTAAACCTCCATGGCCCCTTCCCTCTCTCTCCCATCCTCCTTTTCTCGCTGAGCCCCTTTCCTTGCCCCTTTCTTCCTTCTTACCCTCCTCTTTTTCTCTTTAAGACTCTTCTCTTCCCGCTTTGTTCCTCTTCGCCATCTCCCTTTTCTTTTTAAGCCATTTCCCCTCCCTCTCTCCCCTCTTTCTTCTCGCCCTTCCTTTATTAAGCTCGTGTAGTCGTATAAATAGTAAATGAGCAGGAACTGAGGTCTAACTCCTTCAGTGCAGTGGACTTGCCTCGAGGGTGATGGTGAAGGCGGCTATGATGACGATAACAACAATAACAGTCAGAAAAGGTTCTCATTGATTTGTAATGTGATTCGCTCGCGTGCGCGTCCTTAGTATTTATGTTTTCAATTATCCCTCCATTTTACACAAAAAAGATTGGACTCTAAGTCCGCACTCACAAGGATTATGATTCCAGGCATAAAGTACTCATTACATCAAAATTTAAAAAGTCCGCAATCACATTAAACATTTAACACGCAACGTATGCCGAACGGATGGACGGATGAGACACAAGCAAAATCAAAATAAAGATTATCTTTCTTACTATTTATATCATCGTTAAGAAGATTACCATTATCCTTATTATTATTGTGCTCGTTGTTACTATTAACATCACTATTATCTTATTCATCATTATACCTATTGCTATCATTATTATCATAAATACTATTATTTTCATTATTATTATTATCATTATCATCTGTATTATCATTGCTATTATTATCATTAATATAATTCTTTTTATTGCTATTACTATAATCATTATTGTCTTATTATTATCATTATTACTATCATTGTAATTATTGTTATTGGTATTACCATTATTATTATATGATCATTATTGATATTGTCATTGTTATCATCATCATCATCATTATCATTACCATTATCATTATCATTATTATCATTATTATCTTTATTATTATTATTGTTATTGTTATTATTCTTATTGCCGCTATTATTATCACTGTTATTATCATTATCATTGGTATTAGTATTATCATTATTATCATTAATATCATTATAATTATCATTATTAGTATCATTATGATTGTCATTACCATTATCTTTGATAACGATAGTAGTAATAATGATGATAATAATAATGATAATAATAAATGTGATGATGGAAATGATAATGATAATGTCAGCAATAAGAATAACAATGAAAATAACGATAGTAGTAAGGATGATAATAACAATGATAATTATGATTATCCTTACCCATCCCCCTATATTTTAGTCCCTTCCATTTCCTCTCCCCCGTCTCTTCTCCATCTCCCTTTTCTCTTCAAGCCACCTTCCCCTCCCTTTCTCCTTCTGTCCCTTTCTCAGCCCCCCTCCCGCCCCCTCCCCTTGCTAGCTTTGTAGTGAACTGCAAATACAATTATGTCTCGCAAGAGTGTAAAAAGTAGCGTCACTGCCACCACCCATTTAATTTACGTCTGGGAACGTAGTGTTGTTTGTGGGAAGGAGAATAGTGTAGAAGATGTGAGGAAAGGAGTGATAGATTGTGTATGCGAGTGTAGTGTGTGTGTGTGTGTGTAGTGTACGTGTTGGGTGCGGGAGTATAAAGGTTGGTAAGCGTGAATTTGAGTCGAGGAGAGGCGTGTGCGTATACGCAAGGGTGTGGCGTAATTAATTAGACCAAGAATGGTTTCAGGCACTGAACTGTCGATCCTTTTCCTTTACATATAGGTTTGCGAGGGAAATTGCGACAATTGATAGAACATTTATTAAATTTATGCAGTAAACAAACTTAAAACAATAAAACATAAAAAAAGTAAAACACGCAAAAGCAATAAAAGCAATAAAAGCAATAACATCAATAAAAACAACAAAAACAATAAAGCAAAAGCACA
>NC_061858.1:233172-235672 GCF_019202785.1 Penaeus chinensis
TTCCACGAAACAATATATATATTTACTTCATATAGGATATAACAGAAACCTTTCTTTCATCAGAAAAATAAATATTCATGAATACATATATATTGACATATATTGTTTATCAGCGTACAGTACCATACACTATCAAAAAATATATTCAAGGTTACACAACAAAAAACTAACTTTAAATGTACAAACACAATACATGAAATAAAAGTTAATATGATCTCAAATTGTTATATTTTTATATAATAATGTATTTAATATTGACACTGACGGTGAATGTATTATACAGTTGATACAATACCATAAGGTTGATAAAGATTACATGAAATCATCGACCTCTCCCTCCTCATCGCCATCATCTGTACGAGTGCTCGTCTGACTGCACTCCTCACTGTGTGGCTCATCTAACAGCGACCTAATATCCGGGAATAATGAATTATATTTTCTTAGGAACCTTGGCTTAAGATATGCAGTTACTATTGGATCGGATGTTGCAAGTAACCAATGAATGATTTCCAGGTGTGATGAAATTTGACAGAGCGCAAATCTTTATGTCTAGCTTCTATGCCCTCTTTCGAAGCGTGACGTATTGGTATGCATAATGCCTCAACAATATGCGACCCATGCATAAGCATCTTGTGTATTGAAACCGGCATGTAGTACCAATTATATAGATCTACATATTGTTTTGCTGTTTCGTCAGCGTATGCCTCATATGCTTTGGCGTTGATGTTATAGCCTGCGTTTAGAGTAAACAACAAATCAGGAAAATATGACCAATTCTTCATCTACACCTGTTATTACTGAACATTTCAAAGGGTTCAAAAAAGGATCTTCGTGCTGCATTTTTAATTATTTGTGTTCCCACTACCTTGGGATGGAAAGTCAACATTAACCCTAAGTTCTCTTTTGAATGCGGGCTGAATGCGTTCCTTTACCTTGACTATGATGGATTTACTCTCCTTTCCTTTAACACTCCACACTTTGAGCTTCAACCGATAAGCTGTGTAGTACACACTCCATCGTATTTGGTAATAAGTGAAGAAATGATATTCTGTATTTGAGATACTCCCTCGATACTTCCATACCTTTCATTTCGTTTATTTTATTAATTTGGATGGCTTTGCACCGGGTTAACACAAGAAACAGGTAGACAAAGATGGTGTCTTCGAAAGCGCTTGGCAAACTTTTTCATCTACCATAGTAGGAATCATTATATGATGTACTGCTATATCTCCCTCAATATTAGGTCTCAAGTTTTGAACTTATCTCTCGATGGAATTATGTTCCTTTGTGAATTTTCTGCGAAGGGGACGGCAGTAAACAGAAGATGGCACTGGGTTTTGCCAAACTATGGTATTTGCACATAACTTTGATGGGGCATATGACTGAGGCAAACATTTGAGTTTCGCTCACATCAGGACTTACTTCATTTACCTTCATGGCATAAAGCGAGTGACTACCACTACTATCGAAGCCATACTTTAAAACCATTTCCAATGACATAGGTCTATTAACTCGTGTTTACTTGCTTGTCTTCTTGCATGTGGCAGACGTGAGGTCGTGTGATCTAGAGGTTCTGGAGAGGGAGATGTTTATAAAAATCAGTCACATTAATACCAGTGGGAAAACATTGCCTCTTTGCTTCTAATACATACTTATATGAAGAGTACAATTTGCAGTGATGATCTTTTCGAACTTTTTGTAGATAATTGTAAGTACTCTTGCTCATATTTGTGTTTAGAAATACGGAGAGAGTTTCGTATGATGTCGGCGTTTTTTCGTGAATTTTCCCAGCCTCAAGCAACTCATCTGTGTTCAGCTGTGTGAGCCTTTCTGTATTTTTTTTTTTTTTTTTTTTAGCTCTCTTCCTTTTATCATGCCACTTTGTTCTAAGTTAGATTTTATATTTTCTGTTCTTGGTATTCTTTCCCTGTCACTGCTTGTTTTCTTAGAAGATCCAGGCCTGTCACACTCGAAATCATCAGTTTCAACAGTCAAATTTCAGTTCTTTTTTTTAGCCACAAACTGTTATGTTATGCTTTTTCAAGCCTCTGGGCTAGCACAATGGTAACGTGTCTGTCTCTCATCCGTGGGGTCGGCGGTTCAAATGGCTCCTGGAGGTCACTGCTGTAGCTAGGCACCACAGCGGGTAAGGACTAAGCTTAGCCGAGTCAGCACCAGCTGACACACGTTAGCGAGTCGGCATTAGTCGACACAGGCCGGGCTCCCCTCATGGGCATAGCCTGGGCGAGGCTCAGCTTCGCATATCGAACTTATCCTTATCCTTATGCTTTTTCAAACCTGCTATATCTGCCAATGACTTATGTCTTACCAAGACCCGTCATCTGCAATGAAAATAAAACGACGCCCAAATAATGATACAGTTAAGTTTCCCGTAAAATCGTAAAACGTTTTCTATGTTTTCAAAGGTGTCATGATTATAAATAATTTTAAAACCATTGCGTTGCGGTCAATGTGTTTCAATTTACCTAGTATTTGTGCT